>NC_085002.1:29608284-29655784 GCF_963854185.1 Sardina pilchardus | reverse complement strand
AAACCGACACGCCAGAACTCTAGTCAGCAGACAGGGCTTAAAGCCTGACCCAGGCTGCCTCTCTCTTCCTGTTGTCCGTCTAGCGGAGGCATCACAGTCGCCGCCGTATGTATTGATAGCGCTCACGATCCCTCTTTGTTGGCAGGGGCTGTTGAGTACATTCTTTTTATTATTTTCCCATTACCCAGACCACTGGGGGGGCCCGTGGACCGGGGAAGGACTGTAGCCGCCCAGCGTCCCTTTTTTGATGGGAAGAGCTAGCCGGTGTGAGATGGACCACCCTGTGGCTTCACCACGAGGACCGGGCCAAACTGTAATGACTTCAGAGCCCATTGATATCTTTGCCCAGCAGGCCAGAATCCCATCCCACAAACTCGCTCTGCTCACATTTCAAGGGTAACAAAAAAGAGAGAGATAGGGGAGAGAGAGAGAGAGATAGACAGAGAGAGAGAGAGAAAGAAAGAAAGAAAGAAAGAAAGAAAGAAAGAAAGGTCCCAACTGCAACCTGGAGACCATATTTTTGTACGAAAAAGCAGAGCTCACTTCTATTTACGGTATACTGTATATTTCCACTGATGCTGTGTGTTTACCTCTGATATGAAACTCTCACTGGGGCCTGTGTGCCATGTTTGTGTCCACACAAATGGCCCATAGTAGGAACCCTCCCCTCCTGCCCTAACCCCCCCCACCCCAACCCACACACACAGACCCCCGCACGCGCTCCCCATACGACCCACGAGGCCCACAGTAGTCTGCTAGCAGCATGAGGGAGGGAGCAGTGTAATCACAACACCTCCTGCAGAGACCTTGGGAATGAGATGAACTTGTGCTGAATTCAATTTAATAACCCCATCCCAGCAGTGTTGTGTCCTCCACAATAACATTCTGTCCTGGGCCACATGCCGGGTATGTGTGTGTGTGCGTGTGTGTGTGTGTGTGTGTGTGTGTGTGTGTGTGTGTGTGTGCGAGTGTGCGCTTGCGTGTATCTGTGTATATATATTTCACTGTCACAACATGTGCACTGGTTTTAATGGATTAATCTATCTGTCTGTCGCTCAAAAAAGCTGTGTTTTGCAAAACTCCGATGTCTAAACACATCAGGCTGTAATCAGACAAGAAGCATCTGACTTGTATTAGATGCCGACCTTCACGGCCTACAGATTTAGCTCTGTATTAATCATCCCAGATTGCTCTCTGTGAAAATTACCTTCTATCTCGCCACAGACAATTACTAGGTTGGGTAGCCATTATCATAGTGACCTTATAGAGCCTGAAAAAAGGGGTGGGGTGGGGTGGGGGGGTATCCTCACTGTGCATCTGAGAGGGAGAGCTGGAGACCTCCTAATGCATATCATTTGAACCCTGTCTATAGAATGCTTTGCCACACCTCTCCCCATAGGCCAGTGTGCTCCCGCCAGGAGCGACTTGACATCAGTAAAATCATGACAAACAGCAATCATCCCAATTATGGAACACTCTTTTGTCATTTGGCCCATGATTGCAGCCATTGGAAGAATGGGGCGTATTAGGGGTAATAGCAGCTATGTTCAGTGAAATGATGCTATTACAGGCCATCCAGGGCATGTTGCTCCACTGGCTTTGGCTCACAGCGAGAGCGGGGTCCGGGTAGGTTTGGGGTGCAGGATTCCGTTCTGTCTCTGTGCTTTGGGTTGTTGGGATGTTTTTTTATTTTTATTTTATTTATTTATTTTTTGATCAGCTGCTTGATTTCTTCCTTGTGTTGTTGGACAGTCCACCTTTAGTGAGGGGATGTGTGGTGAGAGTGGCCAGGGAAGTAGCCCGTACCACTGTTGCTGCTGAGTAAACAGTGTGGCCCAACTCCGTGTGTGTGTGTGTGTGTGTGCGTGTGTGTGTGTGTGTGAGAGAGAGAGAGAGAGAGAGAGAGAGAGAGAGAGAGAGAGAGAGAGAGAGAGAGAGAGAGGAGGGAGGGGAGGGGAGGAGGTAGAGGAAGGACGTTGTGTGGTTTATTGACATTATTTCTGTCATTGTCCTTTTTCTAGCTGTTTTGCCGTCCCTGGACATCCCCTGTCAGCCCTCTCCCAGTCGGGCTCCAGAATCAGTGATGAGTGGCAGTCTTTGGACTGAACCCCCCCCCCCCCCCCCAACCCTGCACCAGTGCACCCCCTCCTCCCCCCACCCCCCCAGTCCTGGTGGCATGATGCCACTGCTGTTTTTAAATCCACTGGCTGACCTCCACGTGTATCAATCTCAGCCGCCATCTGCAAAGCCCTGCAGCTCCTGAAGTCCTCCAGACCTCCACAGACAACTCCGGCTCTACTGTAGCTCCAGCTCTGGCCTTCTCTCCTGCACACACACACACACACACACACACACACACACACACACACACACACACACACACACACACACACACACACACACAAACGCACATGCACACACACACACACACACACACACACACAAACGCACATGCACACACACACACACACTCGCACACACACACACACACACACACACACACACACACACACACACACACACACACACACACACACCAGCCTGGCATAGGGCCAGCTGGCCAGGCCAACGCACCACATATGAGACACTGGAGCAAGTCCATCCTAACTGCTTTTATATTCAAGGTCGAACCAGAAAGAGACACAGAGATAGAGAGAGAGAGACAGCGACAGAGAGAGAAAGACAGAGAGAGAGAGAGAGAAAGAGAGAGAGAGAGGGAAGGTGACAATCTGCACTGCATGCCAACCAAATCAGGCCACAGCATGGTGTAGTTTGTTGGAGATGAACTATTTCAAAGAATCACGTCCCCGCGACTGGGAAGCATTATTTCCATCCAGCGTGTTACATTTTTGATTGGCTGTTATAACTGCGTTACTCAAAGGGTTTTCAACAAAAGGGAAATGTGTTACGATTACTCTAAAATGAACCATGAAAATATCTCTCATTGATGAGATGTCTGCCTCGAGGTGTGCTGCTTCTTTGTGAACCCTATTAGATGGCCTGCACTACATACTTTAACCCTTTCATGCGCAACGTCCACATACGTGGACAGTAACTTTAACTCTGTTTTCTACTTATTTATCATGTTGATATACACCAATCCACTATAGGGCAGTTTTAGTAGGTCCTTGGCAATATATTAACAATATGTATCATCTTATATTTGGAATATTGACTGCTTGATGACATCATCAATTCAACATGAGTGACAGTAATGGCCATATGCTGAATGCTCCAGGCATATCTGTAAAAAGCTAGTACTCAAGAAGGCAAAATCATGTAAAAATGCTGTACAGGAGAGTGTGTTGAACAACTCTATGTTTTCAGAAATTAAATCGGATGTAAAATGGAGTCTGTAGACCCTAAAAAGCAACTGTCCACGTATGTGGACGTTGCGCAACAGAGGAGTTAAATGGCCAAAAATTAGATTTTGTAACTAGGACTTTTTTTTTTTTTTTTTTTTCAAATATGATTTTAATTGCTTTAAATTACAAAGAAACAAACATTTGGTAAACATATTTATAAATAATGACCTAATTTCATGTGGTAATGCCAAGGTGGTATGGTAATATGGGGGTAGTAGAGGGTTGGGTGGGTAGTAGAGGGGTGGGTATGAGAGTACTAGAGGTGTGGGTGGATTAGTAGTAGAGGGGTGGGTAGTATGGATGTAGTAGAGGGGTGGTTGGGTAGTGGTGGTAGTAGAGGTGGGTAATATGGGGGTAGTAGAGGGGTGGGTGAGGGTCGGTGAGCAATAATGGGGGTAGTAGAGGGGTTGGGCGGGTAGTATGGAGGTAGTAGAGAGGTGGGTGGGTAGTATGGGGGTAGTAGAGGGCTGGGTGGGTAGTATGGAGGAAGTAGAGGGCCATAGTTTCCACATTTTCTGTCATTACATTTTATCCTTTTTTACCCCTTTGTTGCGCACTGTCCACATACGTGGACAATAACATAACTTCTATATAAAAGCATATTTTAAAAAAATTCCAACTGATTTTCAATATTGGGCTCATATAGAGTACTAAAATCAATACTAAAAAAATCTAGACACTTTTTTTCATAATGCGTGCATGAAAGGGTTAAATCAAACCATAGTCATTAACGCACAGCCTTATGGCACAACAGACCACCACATCAGACGATCCCACTTGGTGGGGGATTGGGGGGTGTGGGGAGAGAGACCAGCGCCTCCCGGTCCTCAGGCCATATATCCTCATTAAAAACCCAAAGTGCCATCCAGAGTACCATTTCCCCGTGCCAGCGCCTGGAAAAAGCCACGCTCTTCTTCATTCCGCTCTCGCTCCCGCCGAAATGTCATGACACATATCGGTTAACTGGAGCCGTCCCACTCCAGCCATTTCCAAAGCCCTTGAATGTCAACAAAGATGCGCTGGAGATATTGCTATGTTGCAGAGAAGAGCATTGTTGTTGTTGTTGTTGTTGTTCCTGTTATTGTTGCTTTTAAGGAGAAGAATGACAATTTGGATGGACAACCTTACTGCAGCCTCAACCTCTGTGACCCCCCACGCACACACACACACACACACACACACACACACACACACACACACACACACACACACACACACACACACACACACACACACACACTCCAGCTGAGGAGGAGATTGACAGCTGTCAGATGTCTACTCACCAGTCGATCCACAGCAGAGGCACACCATGCTGGCGTCCTGTGGCGATGCCTGGTGTGAGTTCTACAGGCTAGCCAAGTGTGAGTGAGGGTGAGAAATAACAGCAACAGTGAGACCAAGCTCCACAGACACAGGCTTCTGTATCTACAACCTGTGACTAAGGTCCAAACCAGTGAGCACAATTACTGTATGCAGTGAGCACTATTGTGCTAGTGCTATGTCCTTATTACTTAGACCTGGTACTATTGTATACATTGGAACACCTCTCTCACACCCTTTTATGAAAGGTTAGCAAGTTAAAAGTTAAATGTTGGTTCATGATGGAAGCCCCAAGGAACCTCTAGTGAGGAGGACACTGCTGAGAATGTACTGTATAGGCCACACCAATCTGATGATAGCCCATATTTTCCAATATTGCTTATTTGTGGTGATTTGTGCCAAAAATACTGTTTGCTGTTTGCTGAGAAGTCTCTGCACACACAGTGGCTGGGGTTGTGGGGGAGGAGGGGGTAGGTGCCATACGTCAGAGCTGTTATTGTCCTAGATCACTTTGCTCTCGCTTTGAAGAGTTAGTGATGTTCTACGGACTTTTTGCTTTTTTTTTAACCTTTTTAGACTGAAAAGGTGTCACTCCTGTTCTTCGAAATAGGTTGATTGAAAGGGTTCAGTGAGTAATACGACCTTGCAGGGAATATCCCAAAGGTTACGTCAAAGGGCTTCGATTGAGATATTGATTTATGTACCTGTTCCCTTCGGCGTCCCTGATTGGGCCGTAGTAGTCCTACCTTGGTACAGCACATTGATCCTGCACTCTCATGTATTATCTCACAATAATATCACACTTTCTATCTACCTTACCTCTGAATAGAATGAGCACGAGCAAGGTAGATATGACCACAACATGATACCGGGGCTTTTGGTAACCACAGCAGGAATTCATTAATGCATGTTTTCATGGTCATAGCTATTTATATGGCCCTGTTGTGGTTTTGTGGCCTTTGTTTAAGCAACACCTTTTCAATGAGCTGCTCGTTGCATTGAAGAGAGTCCCCCAATTAAAATTCACTTTTCCTCAAAACAGCTTCATTAAAGGTGCAGCGAGGCCAACCTGAGGATTGTTTTCTTAGAGTGAGGCGGTGACCATCGGCACTTTTAAAGGCCTAAGCTCTCTTGAAACAGAATGGCTGTGGGTCCCACATGAATAGCTTGGACTTCACAGTCTTTACATTGGACCGATTTCACAAAATTACACAATTTGTCACTTGCTCAGAAATAAACAAATGCATCAAGTGTGCGCTCAAAATAAATTGGACCACTCTAACGGAGGCTATTGCATGCCAATCCTGGCATCAGGTTTTAACAAATGGTATTGGTTGGAATCTTGTGGCTGAAGTTTCCAAAACCCAATTACCATGAGATTATTGCATTAAATGATGGCAAATTCATCAAATAATTTCCTAATGCCAGCTGTACAACAGTATTTTGTCCAGAAAGTCCTTTCTCCTCATTGCCCAGTTCCAAACGAATAACCTTCATCAAACTTTTGGGGTGAAATCCAGCAGCAGCTTTCATTAGCTGCCTTGTCATCATTTTCATTTTATACACTCTGGCGGGGCTAGCTACATTTGCAAGGAGTTCTTCTTCAAAATCTCTCTGTTAGAAGGAATCAACTCTCTCAGCATCAACTTTCTTATTTTCTTGTTTCATTTTTTTTGTATTATTTGTAAACTGAAATAATAATGCTGATCAACAGAGTAAATATTTCATGGTCCCTGACCCAAGTTCTTGTGGCCTTGTAGCCGGCGTGATCCGAGTGGGGATGAATTATTTCTCAACGAGTGTGGTAAGCCCCGGGGCGGAGAGTTGTGATTGACAGCCGATGTCGAATAAACCCTGCCACAGTCGGACCCTGAGCAGGTCCAAGGCGGCCGGCGCGGAGCTGAGGAGGACAGGCCACACTGTGCCAACGCCGCATCATCGCCATCACCCCCGAAATAATAAGGCAAGCAACCTTGACAAAGGCCGTGTCATTCCAATCCTACGCACTGTCAATTACTAAGTCTGTGTGAGCTCACTAATCGAGTGTATTTGAAGGAGTGGGGTAAGTGATCTCTCCAAAAGCAGGGTTTCACATCATTACAGGCAGGTAATGATGGGAAAAGGACTTACAAGGCCTGCGAGCCAGGGACTGCAAATGAGAGCAAGGCTTTTTAGACGGAATACAAAGTACAGTGCTGGGCTGCCCGCAGGAATTGGAATAAGACTTTGACACGACATTTTAATGACTGAACAAAATGGTCACATGGTGACTCGAGAAGAAGAAAGCACAAATGGCACAACCAACTGATTGTGTCGTCGTTAGCCGTGATTTCTTTTTGCTCTGTTCAGTTCTGTCCTCGTGGTCTGATTACTTTCATCTCTATTGTTGTGTTGGACTGCATCAATGGTGACTGATATCGTCCAACAGAAAATATAACATTCTTCCATCTCGCATTCCTTTATTGTAGCCTGAACACTTCAATGACCTTGAAGACTTGAACTTGGAAGGCATTGACATCAAACGTTCATGTTCAAAGATGTTTTACAATGTGCATCATTATTGTGCCCTTGCAGATGAGTTTCCATCTTCTTTTCCTTCCTCAGTCAGAGCATGTCTTTGTTGATATGGTCCCCTCCACATGACTCACTGTATTGTGTCTTCTCTTTTCACCTGATGTCAGAGTTGTACAAAGTATCTGAAACCCACACTTCAGTAGAAGGACAGATATTTGATCAGAAAATGACTTAAGCAAAGCCAAAAGTAATCTACAACCCTAACACAGAAAAGAGCTGAGACAGTGTATAAAATGCAAATAAAACAGAATGTGATTATATTAATATTATTACTATTATAAGTCTTATAGTCTTAAGTCCATATTTAGCAGCAAAAAGGACAAAGACAACATATCGAATGTTGAAAATGAAACGTACTATTTCATGGAAAATGTACGTTCATTTTGAATTTGATGCCGGCAACATGTTTGGAAAAAGTAAAATTTCAAAAAAAGTTGGGACGGGAGCATGTTCACCACTGTGCTGCTTCACTTCTTCATTGAACAAAATTCTGTAAATGTTTAGGAAGTGAGGAGAGCATTTTGAGAATGAAATGTCCCATTACTCTCCAATACAGGATTGCAGTTGCTCAACAGTATGGGGTATTCTTAGTGGTGTTATTCATTCCATTATGCGCCTAATTGGACAAATCTGGACTGCAGACAGACCATGTTAGCGCCTGAACTCTTCCTCTATTTAAATATGTGCACATCATTCCGAATGTATTGTGCTTTGCCAAAAGCCCAGATGCCCATGCTGAAGGCTCTAATGCTCCTCCACACTCTGTCCTTTTTGGAACTAACTATGAGTTTAGGAGATTTGCAGATTATCATATTCTCTTTTAATTCACATTTTACATAATTTGCCAACTTTTTCTGTTTTTGGGTTGTATAAGCATACCACTTAAAGGGATATTCCGCCATTTTTGGAAATACGCTCATTTTCCACCTTCCCTCGAGCAAAACAATCGATATTTACCTTGTTCCCGTTCATCCAGCCATTCTGTGAGTCTGGCGATACAACTTTTAGCTTCAGCCTAGCATAGATCATTGAATCGGATTAGACCATTAGCTTCTCGCCTGCTAGCTTCATGTTTAAAAGTGACTAAGATTTCTGGTAATTTTCCCATTTAAAACGTGTCTCCTCTCAAGTTAGAAAGTGCAATAAGACCAACTGAAAATGAAACCTGCCGTTTTTCTAGGCTGATTTGACATGGAACTACACTCTCATCTGGCGTAATAATCAAGGCAACTTGCAGCTACTGGCACTACTACTGCTTGTTGTCTATGGGGACTATTTTCAGATGCTGCGTAAGAATCACTGCGCCTATGGTACGTTTGCAAGTTGCCTTGATTATTACGCCAGATGAGAGTGTAGTGCCATGTCAAATCAGCCTAGAAAAACGCCAGGTTTCATTTTCAGTTGGTCTTATTGCACTTTCTAACTTGAGAGGAGACACGTTTTAAATGGGAAAATTACCAGAAATCTTAGTCACTTTTAAACATGAAGCTAGCAGGCGAGAAGCTAATGGTCTAATCCGATTCAATGATCTATGCTAGGCTGAAGCTAAAAGTTGTATCGCCAGACTCACAGAATGGCTGGATGAACGGGAACAAGGTAAATATTGATTGTTTTGCTCGAGGGGAGGTGGAAAATGAGCGTATTTCCAAAAATGGCGGAATATCCCTTTAAGTAAAAGTCTTAAAGTAGGCTGTCTATTCTTTACAGTACTTACGTATGACGAGTAGCCCATTATAAAATATACTTAAGTTCTGAAAGTAGAAGCATAAAGTACAAGTAAAAGCTTACAAGGCCAGGTGGGGTGATAACCCACTCCCTTCACCATGCTTTTAATGAAAAAGAAAGCAGTAAGAACTTTGTATAGGCTATTAAGTTCATGCAAAGTTAAAGGTTTTAAGGACACAGGAATGGTTGTGCTGCTCCTTTTGAGAGGTCTGTGTTTCTGAACACTTGTCTGATTTCAAAGCCTAATGGACAGAAGAACTGTCCTTCAACCTCCACAAAGTGCTCTAAAGCTCTCTGGCTTCCACAACAGTGCTTCAGAGAGAGGGGCTCTGCCTTTTGTCTCCTGCATTTGGTGCACGGTGCTTGAGATTCACCTTCAGGATGTGTAGCCACAATGGCACCCATGCCAGGGCTTGTGCTTATTCACCAGGGCCATTCTGTAGAGCATGTCTCCCTCCGTTCACCAGAAGGCCTCCTGGAATGCAGTCCAGATACAGAGGAGGAAGTGTGTGAGTGAGCACAGTTATGATTCATGCTATTACCTTAAACAATTTGGACACGATGCATACATTTCATGCATGTATACTTCCAGAAAATAATGCTTAGATTGAATTTGGCTACATCTGTACACAAAAGGAACTGTGATAATATCCAGTTCCTCTTTCAAGAAGTTAGGTGTATAAATTAGATTGCTAGGATTAAATATGGTTTAAAATATCACACACGTGCCATTACTGATGGTTTACCCACTCTGACTATGTTCTAACATTGTGTGCTAACTTTTGATGTTTCAGTTTCTACCACTTACAGGGCTCACTCTATGAGCCTACAGCTTCGGATATTGTTGCAAAATGGTCATTACATATAACCAGGGCTATCTGCTTACATTAACTGTTTGGATGCCAACATTCTAGCACTAAAACATCCAAGATTCTAAAGCATATTTCAAGTATACTCCTCTGATAAAGATAGTGCAGCAGGCTGTTAGGAGGCTGCTTATCAGGTTATACAATGTATGGTTGCTCACTGGGTCATCCCTGTCAATACAGTATTGAATTAGCTTTCCAAATTAGCAATTCACTCTCTACCTTTGGGTCCAACTGCTGCTATTACTGCAGCATAGCAAAGGTAAGTTAAGGTAATCACAACAGATGCAATGAGTGGGCCTCAATGTCCCCTGGGCCTGGGCTATTTTATGCAAACTCTTTTGTTTGTACCTAAACAATATTGTGAAAAGAGGACTAATGAATATTGAACCTTAACACTGACAAAAAGACCTATGTACATTTTTTTTTATTTTTTTTTTAAGTGTTACGGTATGTGGCTTCATGCCACAAACAAATAGTTTGCCACACAAATAGCGCTGGGAAGTTGAAAGGACATAATCCTGTCAGTAAAAGAATGTGCGATATGTTGTTCCTTTTTGCTGTGCCAACATATCTTACATCAGCCTCTTACACCCAGTGAGGTAGTAGTGGGTGCCTCCATGTACAGGCTTACTCCAACTCAACACCCCTCACAACCCCATAAGCACCACCAGGACAACCATCAGTGTATACTGTACTCATATGTGTAGGCCTATTCACATGCTGCTACAGTTCAGCAAATCCTAACAGTAGCCAGAATACATTATTAGTCCTCATAAGGTGAATGAGCCTTATCAAAGCGTCGATATTGCTGACGTGGTAGTTTACTTAGTAGACTTACTTACTTACTCTACTGTAATACAATAATGAGACACACATCACTTTGCTTGAATAGGCCTAGTTAGGAGGTGATTTCTTTTCACCCTGCAACAAAAGAATAGGCTATATTTGAGCTTTTTTCAACTCTACAATTTGAATACTTTGACTACAAGAAAGAACATAATGAGTAAAAACAAGCTATAATACTGATATGAATGCAAATTCCACCTCACCACTAATATAACATTTACAGCTCAAAGGCTTGCGTCTTGAATGCCTCTGAACAATGAGTCATAGATATCAAGTGGTTGGTAACAATAGCTGTAATTAATTACTTATTTCCTTTAATTTACTACACATGCAATCAACCCCTAACAATATGATGTGCAAGGTTGATGTCAAAACTTTTCAGGTACTTCATCTGCCTTTTCAAATCCTCTCAAACTGGACCTATGGGTGTGCCAACATGAACATCCTTAACATGTAGACATTTCCATGCCAGGGATTCATCAAATTAACATTTAGACTTAATTGTGAGACTTTTAATATGTATTGCAGCTCTCATAGTGGTGTTGTACTGTAACATGGTTATAACATAGCTATAAATACGTAGTTCTGTGTAGGAAAGTGTCTTTTTTCACTCACCCTACACTTTGTTTTATTAGAGGTGCCCACTAAATCAATGAATAGAGTTTGTGCTTCCCATGGGCAATGTTAAGGCATCTAGAATACTTCTGCCAACCATCTTCATGATACATCTCTTATAGAAGGATGCTATGTCCATTCATGTCATGCATTTCAATGATCAAAAATGCAATAATTTCAAGGCTATGAATTCAACTCTCGTGTTGCGTGTCAGTCAACATTTTGGTCCCTTTATTGATGTTACCACAATTCCAAACAACAGAACAACCATGGCAAGTAAATCACCAATGCTAAATATCACTTTGCTAGACAAAAAAAAAAAAAAAAGTTCAAATACAACAAAAAGATAGAAGGAAAATAAAAATATAATTCAGGCAGTGGAGACACAGTATGAAAATTTGAAGGACAGAAAAAAGAGTGCATCCACACTTTCAAATACCTATCTTAAATCATTTCTCTATTCTTCAGAGTATTATCATTCACAGTGTCCAGAATTCAGAATACCAACTGTTTTTTTTTTTCTTCGAAAGATCAGTTTCCATTTCCTAACCTTAGACAAGCTGTACTGTATATATTGAGCAAAACATTCTAAGGACAAACCTGGAACATTACTGTACAAAAACTGTTCCATATACAGAGAACACAGTCAAAACACGGTTAGCGTGCAAAGGTCACTCGAGAGCTTGCGTTCCAATCGCAAGATGATAATTTCTTCATCGCTGGGTAGAAAAAAAGTGACAGGTTTTGAGATTTGTTTTTTTCTTTTGGGTTGCGTATCCTCTTTTCTCATCTGATATGAATGGGAGTTAAAGTCAAATCAAGTATTCTTACCTCACGTCTCCCTACCTTAGTACCAGTAGTTATCTTGAACCTATAGTCTTGTTCCGGTTGAGTGTTGAGTGTTTCTGTGCGATATCAATTGGCACTAGCAATCACATGACACGGCTTGCCTTTTTTCTGTAAATGCTCAGTACTGGAGGTAAGGATGTGTAAAATAAAGTGCAAAATGACCAAGACAAAATCGTGATGTATCTAAAAAATGGCATGACCTTTCACTGCCTGTGGCGTCTCAATAGTTAGGGGATAGTAAAGCTTCAACCACCTTTACACTTGCGATGCAGCAAATCCACACTAGCAACATTACTCAAGCTTGGCATAGGTGGCCATACCACAATACTGACATATGAAATTAAAAGCAGACACAAACCAAAAAACAAACCAAAAAACAAACAAAAACAATACAAACAACTATTCAAATCCCCTTAATAATAATAATAACAATAAAAAAAAAACATGTGCGTTTGGGTGTAAGCACAAAACGTATGCCATGACTTCATATTTTAGGAACCACAAAAGCATTATAATAAGAAAAATATTTGTGATTAGGCATGTTTTTTCACTTGTTCAAATTTTAATTGAGCTTCATTTTCCCTTGGGAAGCTGTACATTGCTCAACTATAGTCTTTTTGGTTCACCCCTTATGGCATCCAGAGCGCTTCTTTGTGGTAATGTATACACTTTAGTCATTAGTCTAGTTGTCTTTACACAGATGGGAACATTCAAGGTATATATCTAAAAAGTACTGTACAATATCACATCATAGTCCAGAATACACACGTGGTGCTGGACATGGAGATAAGAGAAGAGAAAACAAGTGTAGTGTAAGTGTCCATTTTTTTTTGTTGAAAGGTTTGTATTTTTTTTATCTTTATTTTTTTTCTCCTTAGTGGATGTAGATTGTTTATCCTGCAACATAAAATCAGACGCCATGTCTCGTCCAACAGGAGCATGGTCTCTCTATTTGAACAGTTTCTCAGAGCAGTGGCCTCTTCAGCGTGCTTCTGTACAACGTTGAGTGTTCAACATGAGTAAGAGGGTCAGTGTCTCTTCAAACTCTCTCTCACTTTCTCAGAAAGAGTTGAGACTCTCCAGGGCCACCTCATAACAGAACCTGTACTGCTCCTGAAATGCAGAGGACAATGACATTAGTCCAGCCTATCATATATGCATTGCACCAGTTTATGTAACAATATGCAACCTGGATCTTTAAACAACAAACAAAAAAACTCCTAAAAAAATACACTCTTAAAACAAATGTGTTGAAAACAACACAACTTTTGTTGTTTTTTAACACATGTCCAGATAGGGACAACACAGTTTGTGTTGTTTCCAACACATTGCTTTTGTTATTCACACAGCACAACTTTTTGTTGCTTTTTTAACACATCTCTAAGTCCAGCTTGGGACAACATAGATTTTAAGAGTGTAGATTTGGACTTTACGGCACATACTAAGCTCTAATTTTCTACATGTAGAAACATAAACATAACATAAAAACATAACAATTGGAACACTGTAGTCTAACAGTGTAAAGTAAGTGTGTTAGAACTGGCAGCAGTATGCTCTTAAATAAAGAATCTCTCTCATCAGACACTACCACCACACCACTAAATATTTAATTTAATATTGCATCTGTTGCAGCATCTGTGGCACCTTTCTTTATCTGGACAAACAGTATGGAGGCTTGTCGGTAATAACATAATTCTTTTGAAAAGTCTGACCTGTACAGCCTGATGTTCCCTTGCCTATTGCAACTTTAAACTTCAAGACTTCCTCATTACCATCCCCAGTCTAGTGTTTTGCTCACCATAGTCTCCACCATATTGGACTTGTTGTTCCGCAAGGTCTTGACTGTGTGGAACACGTCTACAATGTTCTGCTGTTGGATCATCTCCGTGATGCTACAGATGGCACAGAATGTTCCGCTCCGTCCTCCGCCGGTTCTGTGAGCAGATGGAACACAAACGGGTTAATGCGGAGCATTGGTACGTTGGTTAATGAGTTTCCACATTTCTATCAACACAGCCATACTCTCATTATGGCCTTTTATTACATGTCTGGAGACTTTGATGCATGTTTCAAAAAAGAAAGTTGAATGGGTCGTGAATCTGGAACATAACTGGATTCATAAATGTTTTAACAAGGGAAAAATGATATGAAATGGCATCTTTCTTCTTTATAGGCGTCACTGTTAATATCCTGATCAAATATGTGCGAATGCTGAGCTTAAAGTTAATATCAGTCCCCAGAATCAACCATTACAAAATGGGCTTTGATTCCAAATTAGCCACTGCTACTTTGGATAACAGCAACTCTTTCAAGAGCCTCTTAACTAATCATTGCTTCATGCTGCATCACCATCAAATAGGCCTTTAGAAGCCTATGCAAATAGTGGAGCTAACGCCTTAATTAAGAGCTTTATTACAGAAAGTCCCTCAGAGAGAATATTTCCTACAGCACACTCTACTCTCTCTCTCTCTCTCTCTCTCTCTCTCTTCACAACTGGCTTTAAGGTACACAAACAAAGAGTAAAAAGCTTATACATTGTCTTTAGTACATTACTGATAATACCATCATCTCATGCTAAATGCTTCTATATTTTCATTAACACATTACAGATAATACCATCATCTCATGCTAAATGCTTCTATATTTTCATTAACACATTACAGATAATACCATCATCTAATACTAAATGCCCCCCTACACATTTAAGGTTTGACACCATTCATTGTGTGTGTGTGTGTGTGCGTGTGTGTGTGTGTGTGTGTGTGTGTGTGTGTGTGTGTGTGTGTGTGTGTGTGTGTGTGTGTGTGTGTGTGTGTGTGTGTGTGTGTGTGTGTGTGTGTGTGTGTGTGTGTGTGTGTGTGTGTGTGTGTGTGTGCGTGTGTGAGTGTGTGGGTGCGTGTGGGTGCGTGTGAGTGTGTGTTCAGACTGACGTGTGGGAGAAATAATCAGGTGGTTGTAAGGCACTGTTCCAGAGGAAGCCTTAAACAAATAGGTGCAAGGTGCCAAAAATCAATGAAAGCTTGATTGGACTAGCATCAGTGGCCCACAACAAAACAATGTTGTGTGTGTTTAAAAAGAAGGAAAAAAAAAAACGAAAAAAAGGGAAAAAATTGCTTAAATCTGAGACTAACACACATGATAGTGTATGCATGTAGACACACACACAGGAAATGTCGTCCTTGCCAGCATGCAGAACCACATGCACCCTCACCACCCCTAGCCCCCAACACACACACACACACACACACACACACACACACACACACACACACACACACACACACACACACACACACACACACACACACACACACACACACACACACACACACACCCTTCTGCTCACACTGAAAACGAATCAGTTCTAGTTACTGTGGGGCCGGTTTCTTGAAATCAGTTCCTGGTATAGATTTTCCAGCTCTGCGGCTTCGCTGGCATCTCTAATTTTCAGGTTCATTTGCTTTGGGCTTGATCTCCGCCTTCTCCACACAGCACAAGCCCTGATCACGGGGAGCAGCACTTTTTAGACCCCTTCAACTTGGGCTTATTGCTTTGGCTTCAGGCAAACTACACAATAAAACAAGCCCACAACTAACGACTAATTTCAGGAAATAACACAATGCACTATTTCAATAACTAACTAACTAACATACCATCTTCAAACTCCATTATCATTAAATGTGAAACATTCAATAGAACAAAACATGGATGTTTTTATTTGTCACATTTCACTAATACAATCATACTGTATATTGAAGATACCAAGACATAATGAACAGGAGCCAGGTATGGTGGGCAGTTTGCCCTAGCAACATATGAATACAAATTAACGCCTAACTTGGCAACGTGCTTTGCTGGAATTATTACTTTTCATAAACAATGTCCCCTGCCCACATACGGTCTGTCTTCCTCTTTAGAATACAGTGAGAAAGGAAGCACAGTCTCTCCTATTATGAATCTTAGAGCAGGAGTGCGTCGATGAGAACAAATCTGACGGAGATACACACACACAGAGACTGTGGGTGCGGCCACGGGCACAGCCAATTACTCATGCAAAATTAATTTCTTTGAAAGTCTTTGAAGTTGAATGTAATTGAACAGTCTGTTCTCCCTGAAAGACATCTAGACAGGGTCCAAATGAAGGCAACTTTTTTGGTCTAAAAAGCTAACAAAAACCTCAGACATACCAGCACCGTCAGCCCAGCTGTCACAGATTAAAGCATGCTAACAAGCTAACACTTGCTGCCAGTGTACTGTGTATAGTTAGCACTGGGCACTGCCCTATACTGTCAGACCCTCTTTAACACGTTCACAAGCTACTCCATCATGGAGCGCAGAAATCTATAGTGCATAGCCTGGACGAGTCGTAGGAAGGTCACAACTGACAACTCCCCCTGTGTGTGTGTGTCACATGGTCATGTACCAAGAAAACAATCATGTATCAAAAAATGTTGAATTTGAAGATGATACCAAAAGTAGTTTCCAATAACTTATGCAACTCATAATTAAACAGTGTCTGCCTAACAGCTGAGGTGCGTTCAAATTCAACTAAGGCAAACATTTGCGAATGTTTGCAAACTGTTTTCCGTTGGTCATGAGTTTTTGGCGAACGTTTACAAACAGTCGCAAACAGTCTGCAGGGGTAGTTCTCCGCGAACACACAGTGAAACTGGATGTGAGTTTTATGAAGGCAACAGTTCAATTGCAGTTAGAATGGAAGGTTAACACCAAATCATTCCAATTTAACTGTTCAAAGAAAACATGTTCACCACCAACGTTCGCCACTGTTTGGCAAATTTGAACGCTCCTCAGCTAACTGCTCTCCACAACTTCAAATCATATGCCCCTGTGTGGAGGGAGGAAAGGTCACTCACAGGCAGTGGACCACAGTGCGGCCGTCGCCTCCGTCGTACTGCTCCTGCCACTTGGCCAGTCTCCGCACCAGCTGCAGAATGGAGCGCTTGGACAGCGGGGTGTCGCGGTACGCCGGCCAGCCCAGGAACTGGAAGTGCTGCACCAGCCGGTAGCCGTCCTGTGGCTGCGGGAACATGGAGCACCAACAATCAATGGCAATGACATTTAGCTGACACTTAACCAAAGCGACTTACAACATGGTAAACATTTTAAGCTTTTTAAGGAATTCTAGGAAACAACAATTCTAGGACATTTTTAAAAAGTAGAGTGCAGTAAGAAAAAAGTGCATCAATGAGTGCAGTTGTCCAGAGGGGGAATGTGGCTGGGAATGTCTGCCTCTCTTTTATTCTACATCATTCTACGTCTACGGCACACGTCAGCACCAACAACCACGTCAGCACCAATGTCACCAGCATAAGTACGGTCATGTTTAGCCCCAACATCGTAATTCTGGTCATCACTGGCTGAATTCTAAAGACAACCTCACAACAGCACTCTCGATGACCACTTATCAAATGCACTCACACTCACTGTGTTCGCATGTCTGTTTGCACTATTTCTACATATTTGATCCTTTGCCTTCTTAGACGGGAATAAGTGAAGTGCAGCAGGGTTGCCTTGTGCATGAAACAAAGACATCAGCTGGTATTATTTTGCTCTTGGAAGGCTGGGGGGGGAAGGGGGGGAGTTAGTTGGGTTGAGTGGGAACTGTACATTCTGCTGCACAGCAAACCATGTCATGGTTTTGTCAGCGCTGTGATGAAGCCATTTCATGGCAGATTTAGAATGCTCAAGCTCTTTCATGGAAACAAACAGAGGAAAGATGAGTCGCTGGCTGCCTCGCAAATCTTCCCTGTCACGACTGATTAGGGGACAGAGGGTGGGGGTAAGAGCCCAAGGACGGAAGTGTGTGTGTGTGTGTTAGACTGTATGTATGAGAGAGTGTGAGGGTGTGTGCACAAGTATGCATGCATGGTTGAGTGTACTTGTACGTTTATGTGTATATGTACTGTATGTGTGTGTGTGTGTGTGTGTGTGTGTGTGTGTGTGTGTGTGTGTGTGTGTGTGTGTGTGTGTGTGTGAGGGGGATATAAGACCTCTCTTCACTGCACTAAGATCTCCCAGTTTTTCTTTAATTTGACTTAACGAGCACCAACACAGCTCTTGGCTCATTCGTACGGAAAAAAAAAGAAATCCTGAAATGTGAGCAATCCAGCCGTCAAGTCTCTCTGTCGCAGTGATCACCTTTGGCAGGCCGAAGATGGCGTGAAAAGCAAATGCCTCTCTGATGATGGTATTTCTGCTTAACACGCAGAGTGTGGCAAATGAAAGGCAAAGACGCGTGAGATGCTCTGCCTTAAGTGATCTTTAGGGCCGTGGTGCGGAGAGCTGCGCTCTGCTCCGCACGCCGCCCAGTAAATAAACACAAATCAACGATTGGCCACGCCGCTTGGGCTCAGCGGTCCTGATGCTGCCACCGTGTCCGTGCCTCAGTCAGATGATGAGCAACCTGTCACCTTGCATTTCATCCTTTTTGTTTAACCACACGTCTGTTTAATGGGGAATCTGTTCAAGCGCAGCCGTTTGTTTTTTTTTTTTCTTTCGGAAAATTAGATAAGAAGTTTCTGGGCACGGGGGCGTCCGACTGGTTGGGAGGAGGAGCGGATCGCTGGAAAATGGGCCTGTCTTGATGTCCCTATCATGGACCATTGGACGATAAAGTGACCGAATGACAGCCCAATCAATGAACACCCGACTGCTCACTAGTGGAATTCAATTCCATCCAGCCATGGAGGGAGGGAGAGAGGGAGGGAGAGAGAGAGGGAGAGAGAGAGAGAGAGAGAGAGGAGAGACGAAGAGACATAGTGTTGTCTATAATTCATACCCGTGCCATGTTGCAAATCCTGAAAATTCGGTTGATGATGTCCTCGTCGATGTCTGCGGAGATGAACTCCACTTGGATGGGACCGTAACAGCAGGAGCTCTTTTCCGGCCAATACTGCATGCAAAGCTGTGGAGAGGGAAAGGACAGAGTGAGATTACAACGCCTCCCATCAGAGCGTTAGCAGAGCGTTAGCAACACGTCTGCCATGCTGACAACACAACTGAGCACAGAAGACTGCAGAGACACGTTTCCATGGCAGACATGTTTCTGATGTACATCAGGCAACGTGTGAAGCATGCTACACTACAGTATAGCGTTGTATGAATTATTTATGGCATGTCATATATAGGTTGATAAAGCCTATTAACCTCGAAATGTCTGATAATGATGAACATTAGACCAACACAGAAAGGATTTTTTTTTTCTTTTTTAAATAAAAAACTTTGACCTTTGCATATATCCATATCTGGAGTTCAGAAAGACTAGAATGTGTTATGAAGCACAGTTCACCTTCTGAGCATAATTACGACTTCAAAGATAAAGATTCAAAAAGCTTTAAGGTCTAATATGTTGCCATGTCAGAAAATGTTCTTTTGATTGAAGGCAGAGAGTGTGTGTGATGTGTCAGTGTCATGAGTTTTGTCAATGTATTGCATTGGGAATGAAGGATTTGTTGCATAATAGCTTTTTTTGCTAGAGGCACTCTGAACCTTCTCCCTGATGGTAATAGCTCAAAGCTTTGGTGTAGGGGGTGGGAGGCATCCAGGATGATAAAGTTGGATTTCCTTTCCACTGCTTGCACATAAAGATCAGATGGCTGTTTGTGTGGAATGCCTATGATCTTAAGGGCTTTCCTGGCTATCCTAGCCAGCGTTCTCTTGCATTTGTTTGGTAGGAAGCTCTACCCAGATGTAATCTTGAAAGCGATGACACATGCGCTGTTGGGCTTTTATGTACACTGTGCCAACTTGCAGGGTGAAGGTGAGATGGTGGTTAATCAAAGTACCAAAGTACTTGAAACTTCCAACCTGTTCCACTTCTACCTACAGTATGATGACAGGTCCTTGGTCTTGGTGATGTTACTCCAGTGAGCTTCTCTTGAACCAAAGTGTCACTGTGTTGACATACAGTACTGCTTGTGGACAGGGAGTCATCTTCAGTGAGGTTGACCACCATGCCATCTTAAATAGCTTGAGTCCATTGGTGCTGCAGGTGATCTCATTTATATACTGTAGATGAAGAATAGGACAGTTGACAACACACAGCCCTGAGGCACTCCGGTGTTTCAAATAGTGCCGGTGGACTTCAACACATTTACCCTTACTGTGGTCTGTCCTTTAAAAACTCCTTAATCCAGAGTGGGATCAGAGTTGGGATAGCTTGCAGCTGTTGGAGGTGGTGCAGAAGGGTGTTGATGTTCACTGTATATTGAATGTAAATAAGAAATCCATAAATAATATTCTCACAAGGTGTTGGGAGAGTCAAGGTGTCTTGTTACAGTGTCCAGAAGAGTCAGGCTGGCATCCTCCACAGCTCGCTTTGATTTATGAGCAAACTGTAGAGGGTCCAAGCCATAGACATATATACATATATATATCTATGGTCCAAGCTCTCTCCGACCACGGTGATGAGTTCATAAGCATCAACTCTCTCCATGCATGTGTAGAGGACGGAGGTAAGTGGCACAGGTCTGAAGTCATTCATCGCTTTGACATAGCGTAAGCTTAGAATTATAAGGTTCTATCTCCGTTTAGGGTAGTTCTGAGATATTGAGCATCAACGTTTTTACATAGCTAGCAAAACTGTTATGTAGTACCTTTTTATCTTACTAATAACTAACTAAAAAAATATGTTTTTTTTACAGAAATCACACCACACAGGCATTAATAAACACCTAATGGATCAGATAATGTCAAAAACTCAATTTCAACCAAAAGTGGAGATACTGTAGAACCTTATAATTCTCAGCTCACGATTGGGTGATTTGACAGGTAAGATGGTAGTTTCCTTCCATGGCCTGGATACAAATCTGGCATGAAGGAACAGCTGGAAAAGTTCTGTCATCACACCAGCTACAGTAGCTGAGGTGCACGCTCCTTAATGCGTCCTGGTCCCTTCAGTCCATCCGGGCCAGGAGCTTTGGTAGAATGGAGATGGGTAAAGATGGAGGCTCTCCTCCTCCACACAGATGGATTCAGAGCAATGGCTCATGTTGGGTGGGCTCCAACCTTCCGCAGGATCTGCATTGTTGAACTTGGCATGGAAAGTATTCAGGATCTGGGCATTGGACTGTGCCAGCACTCAAAGTCCTGATCATCATGGTGTTAAGACACTTCCAGGCATCCCTCATATCTCCCCTGGTGAACCTCCACTCCATTTTGCTCTTTGTAATTAAGCTTGGCAAGCTCGATCTTATGCTTTAGCTCTTTTCTGAGATCTTGGACAAGTTGCTTGTTTCCTTGAATAAAAGCTAATTTCTTCTAATTTAGACAGTGTTTGAGCTCTTTTGTAATCCAAGGCTTGTTATGACCAGAAATCTTGATTTGTTTAGATGGAATGACACTGCCTGCACTGAATCACACATAAGACCAGATGGACTCATTAAATGTGTTCAAGTCACAATTACAGGCCTCAAAGAACATCTCCCAGTTCCTTTAGTCCCTCTACAGATTCAGTATTGTAGGCTAGGATTTTGCCTGAATCTTCTGTTTTTATTATATTTCATAATTATATTTCTGTCTGTATTTAGGCAGTAGTAATATCATATAAATAGTACAAATTTATTATCCTTTCTTATCTCTGGGCGGTTTTAAAATTCACATTGGATAATAATTATCTCAGAAACAGTTTCAAATTATCTTGCCGTTTCTTCATTTCATTTCTTCAGTCACTACAAATGGATCCATGGATGGAGTAATCAAGCTAAGTGATAGCCTCAAAAGTAACTCATTCATCTGTTCTAATCGCTATCTTCATCTACCAACTAATAGCACTTAATGAGCACACTAAGAAAATAGTTTTTATCCTGAGTCTGTTGAGGCCAGAGTAAATTGTTTCAAAAAAGATGGTGAACTATCCACTCAACCCTGAGCCTCAAGCACCACACTGCCCCCTGCTTCCCCCCCCCCTCCTCCCCCCACCCCCACCTCCCCAGGCCATACCTGAGCGGCGTCCATCTCATTCAGCATGACGATGGAGGAGCAGTTGTAGTCGAACACCAGCCTCCAGAAGTCGGCCACGGTGTTGGGTAAGGGATGCTGGGTCACAATGAAGGCTGCTGGCTGTTTGTGGCTCTGCAAGATCGATATACAAACACTTCAGCTCAAAGGCCGGGGAATACGGGGAGTGTCTGTGTGCGTGTGTAGGAATGTGTGTGTGTGTGTATGTGTGTGTGTGTGTGTGTGTGTGTGTGTGTATAAGAATATGTGTGTGTTTGTGTGTGTGTGTGTGTGTTTGTGTGTGTGGTGGCGTGGGAGGGGATGAGGGAACAAGAGATAACAGGCAGCTGCGTGACTCCCATCCCCAAACTGCTAGCCGCCGCTGGACCCCTTCACGGCGAGCGAAGGACGACACAACAGCAGCAGCAGCAACAGCAGCAGCTCTGGCCCACGCGCGCGGTGAGGGTTAACCTTGCCAGGTGATTCATCGGCGCTGAGAATCCCCGCCGCTCATTACGCGGCCGTGGATGAGCGGAGGCTCGGCGCGAGGCCGCCGTTATACCGCAACAAGGTTTTCTGTCGTTTTTTTTTTTTTTTTGAAGCGCTGCTACGGCCGCTCGTTATCACGCAGCAGCACGCCCTTATCGTTCATCCATCGGCGTGTCCCGGCTTATCTGATGGAGCCTCGTGCCGCCGGCGTCCTGCGCCTTCTCTACGCCTCGTGGCCGCGCCGAGGCCGCATCCTAGCGACTTGTTAGGATGTCATATTTGCGGCGCGCTGTTGTTCGCTTTTGTAATGATGTGCCTTCTTTGTATCTTATTTATACGTCACATCTAGCGAAGGCTGTAATAAAACTGCCACGGGGAATCACTGCGCCAGGAATGCGACGTATTCCAATACCTAGAATCGATCCGAGCATCTGACTCAGGCTAATCAAATTTCAATTAACACTGGAGCTAATTGCTCCTGTTATGAGACGAGAGTGGAGAAAACAACACAAGAGCTCTCTTGCTGTGCGGTTGGTCCTGTCAGTCAAAATAATGAGCAAATGCTGGCAATCTCCCGGGGTGATTAAAAAACATGCCCATCTGAATGCACGGCACGCAAATCTGTGCGTGAGGGCGAGATCAAATTGGGTCACCATATTTTGATACAGACATCACACTAACACATGGAGTGGCAGCCTCCTAATGATATGCACAAGTACCTGACGCATTGCTTCAGCATTAATGAAGCTCCCCTGGGGGCTTTTAACAGATTCTCCATCTGAAAGGATAGTCTATTCTCCATCTTAAAATACAGTCTATTCTCCATCTTAAATTATAGTCTTTTCTCCATCTTAAAGGATAGTCCACTCTCCATCTTAAAGGACAGTCTATTCTCCATCTTAAAATATAGTCTATTCTCCATCTTAAAGGATAGTCTATCATAGACTCAGGTGTTATGCGTGCTCATTGGTTCGGTAGCGACACAAGGCTCCAGTGGGGTTTTTCGGGGGTAGACTAACTTACATCCATGAGGGCAGCGTTGATGTAGTTGCTGGACTCGCCGTCGACGGAGATGAGGAAAGGCAGGCAGCGGTCGGCGGACAGCACGTCCATGCTGCGGTTCTTGTCGTGGTTACGAGGGAGCAGGCCCACGCTGCAGTCCTCCGGACGCACCCGAGGAGTCACGATGTTCAGCGTCTGGGGAGGGAGAGACAGACAGAGAAGGAGAGAGAAAAAGCAAAGATAGAGAGATGAGAGAGAGAGAGAGAGAGATGGAGAGAGAGAGATTCATTAGTCAACTAAGCTTCTCTTTTAACTACTGCAGTGCCAACCTGAGTTCCCAAACTGACGATGTGCTTAAGTTTCTGTAAAATCAGATGAAAAAAAAGTCTCATTCCTTGCTGGCACCTTCAGTTTCAACAAAAGGAAGAAACCTTGAAGTGAAAGTTGTGCATTTCTTATGCATGAAAGAGCATCAAAAAGAGGAGGAAGCAGCAGGAAGGGAAAAAAATGTTGGCCAAAAAGGGGGGAAAAAAAGAAAAAAGAAAAGCGTGGAAAGATTGGTTGAGTGATAGAGAGATGGATCACACAATTCCGGGACAGATGACAGATTTGAGACGTCTCTCGTGCCTGCACCAGTGATGGGGGTGCTCATTTCACCAGGAAGGTGCGCAGGGAAAGAGGCCCCATGAAAGGAAACAGCTCGGCTACAGGCTTTCATGAGGCAGTGACTTCTGCCTCGCAGCTCGAAGAAAGAAAAAAAGAAAAAAAGTCTCGTTCTCTAGCACCCAGCCGCTACCTCTGCTGTCTGACAGGATGTGAGGCAGGCACTTTTCTCTTTTCTTACATCCCATCCCCCCTTTATTCGTTTCTTTTTCTCTGTCTTTACCTGGAACTCGTCCTTGATCTGGCTGGAGTTGGTCTGCGGGTCTATTCTGCTGATGTTATAGTATATGGCTCTGAATTCACACACGGGGATGGCCGTGTTCCCACACAGGCAGGCTTCCAAGATGGCGTCGTGGACAAACACGTACTGCTCCTGTAAGGACACGACAGAATGACATTAGGCACATTGGGTTCAAGGACACGACAGAATGACGTTAGGCATATTGGGTTCAAGATCGCTCTCAGAACATCAAATGAGAGTTTTCAATATCGTGGCCCATTCTGGCCTCTCATTACCATCCCAACTGAATGGAGCTGAATAGCAGAGTGCTATAATGACCAAAGAGAATGCGTAACAGAAGCCTCCGTCGCTAACGACCCTCAGAGCTCTCAGAGCCTCTATAGGGCGCCTTGAGAAGCCATCAATTAGCAGCGCTTTCACGAGGTCTCAGAAAAGCATGAACAAGTTTGTTGTGCCCTTTTAAACGGCTAATTAAACGCAGCAGTCCTTAGGAGATGGTTAACCTGCTGTGTCAAAGCCCAAAATAGCAACTCCGTTCATGTGGCTCATGAATACCTAAGGATCCCATGTTAACACCAGGAAGGCCATCATGTGCGGCCTGAGGAGCTCTTCTAGACAGAGACTTTCTAATGAGGAGACACTACAAGCACACAAAGGATCTCAAATCTCCCATAGAAATGGAGGGGGTTTAGTTTTCTGACGCAAACATGGCAGTCGTCTACACATATTCCGCCCCTTCTGCAACCAAAAGTTGACGTGTGAATACATCACGCCAATCATGCGGTGTGTTGCGAATCCATCGTGCCAATCATGTGTTGTGTTCTCGCAGCTGGAACGAGGTTGGTGTCGTGCAGCCCTGTGCATGTGCAGTTCTGCCCACAATATATGCCTGATATGTAACCAAAGTGCGTTGCAATATGGGCACCGGATGGAGGGATGTGCATACTTGAATCTCAAGGTTGAGGTGCTGAGAAAATAAGTTTAGTTATTGAAGTCAGAGAGACATAACACACTAAAAGTTCCCACAGTGCGGCTTCTGAGAGAGATGAGAGAGGGTATTCAGAGACAGCACACCGCTAGCTATACAGGGCCCACATCCCAGAAAACCTACAGCATATCCAACCGCCCGCCGGGCCAGTCAGCCAATATGGATGCTGGAGTACTGTACATGGTTTAAACTCAACACTAGCTTAGGGGTTTTGAATGTTAATTGCAGCCCTTTGATCCCGTCTGAGCTAAATCCATGTAGGGCTGCCCTCTGCTATCCATTACCTCCACCGAGCACTTCAGAGAGACAGGGCCATGTGGGAGTGTGGGTGGGGGTTGGAGGGGGGGTAGGGTGGGGGTGTGAGGGGTTGATGAGTGGTGCTGGGAGCCTTTTAAAGGATTAATTGCTTTTCGTTGTTTTGCATGGGATTATCTTTGAATGGTGCTTTAGACTGACAAATTGCCCTGTGTCCATTATGGCAAGTTGGTCTGTTTTTAAATTATTTACGTGTGTTTGTTTTGTGCTCTACAGAAACAATATAGAACAGCCAACTGGAGGTTTTGAACCCTGTGCGGCAAAGTGCAAGCTCCCAATTATCAACCTGTGGGAGGAACAGAGTCACCACTGGCAGTTAATATTCAGCATGTCTATGCTATTATATAAAAGAAAAACAGAGCATTGTGGACATCTGAATTGCGGTAATTTTCTGTTCATCCACTAGGGGGACAAGTCTATGAAGATTCAGCAGCTCTGTAACGGCATGCTGCAACCTCATGACCAGTCCATAGCCCAGTGTCCAGTGAGTAAGTAAATCTAATACATGACCTTTCCCTTCCCCAAGAAGATGTAGAGAGTGTTATAAGACATATGGTAAGGTGATGAAAAAGAGTGAGGTCATTTTTTAGAGATATGGATTACTAAAGATATGGGAGCCAACATATACATGAATTACTTAAAGCTAAAGGCTTACGGCTCATATAATGCAAGAGAGAACAGTGTTTAACTGCACACATGGATACTGACTGAACCTCTTGAACTCAGAGGCATGCAGCTTTCAAGGCAGTCAAGGTCATTCACCCACTTCATGCAACCCTGAGGAGAATCACTAAGACCAGTGTCATACAATCCACCGTGGTGTACACAGGCACTTAGAGATGGGGCTGCTGCGGTCCATGCGTCCACCCACCTCTGTCTGCACCATGTTGACCCTCTGTGAGCGCAGCTCACGGATGCAGTTGAAGATGTCCACCACCCCCTCGTTCTCCGCCATGTCCAGCATGATGTCCACGGCGATGAAGCAGCCTGTTCGTCCAGCGCCGGCACTGCGGGCGAGACGGTGAAGAAAATAAGAGAGGTGAGAGAGACATAAGAGAGGTGACTTTTAAGAGCCATCTTTAAAATCATGCCCCCAGAGAGTAGCACTGTAGAGGCCTGGCAGCTCTAGCTGCTGGCTGCAGCAACTCCTCAAGATGGCACTGATTTCATATTTTTTTCATAATGCCAGTATTTGACAGATCTATATGACAAAATGTTCATATTCTCCTTTATCCATTTCTGAGTCATAAAGAATGACAATACTCTTTGGTACTACTTGTACCAAATATTACAAATAATGAATCTGTTTATTTGGTCAATATATTGGCAAAGAGAATCAAAGGTGACATAGTCATTAAGTGACAGGACTAAGTAAATCTGGGTGTCATTAGCAAAGCTATAATTAATAATCAAATTGAATTGTCCAGGTGGGAGTATATGAAG
This sequence comes from Sardina pilchardus, assembly GCF_963854185.1. Lineage (NCBI taxonomy): Eukaryota > Metazoa > Chordata > Actinopteri > Clupeiformes > Clupeidae > Sardina > Sardina pilchardus. The sequence continues at coordinate 29,628,523 of NC_085002.1, read as the reverse complement.
GTTGAATACTAGTGGCCCAAAGATTGACCCCTGAGGAACATCAAAGGTTTAATAGTATTGTAGTATTGTAGTAGTAGTAGTAGTAGTATTGTTGGCAAGCAGCATGGCAAGAGCATTTATTCTCATATCCTAGCCAGGGGTTTGTAAGTTACAGCAGGTACAGCAGGAGCAGTGTGTGTGTGTGTGTGTGGGGGGGGGGGGGGGGGGGGGGGCTGTAGCATCTTTATTTCACTGTGCTTTCGTGGAGCAGTTAGCAGCCCAGGCGCCTCGCTGACGGTTCTGAATAATGACCTGCCCGTCAGAAAACACGACTCAGGACAAATGGGAGCTTTGCTGCTGACATACATGTGCATGCACACCCAATTGTACGGCACACACACACACACACACACGCATGTGTACACACAGAAATGGGGAGACTGACATGGGGAGGTGGAGAGGTTGAAACATCAGACATGACCCTGGTGTTAGGTGTTACAAAAACAGGTTCAGTCAGTACATTGTGTGTGTGTGTGTGTGTGTGTACGCATGGAAGGAGGCTGGCCAGGCTATCACTCAGTCGACAGCTCCCTGTCAGTGCCTGTTCTCCTGTACTCTCCCCATCTCTCCCATCTTTCTCTCTCTCTCTCTCTCTCTCTCTCTCTCTCTCCTTCCCTCCTTCTCCTTCTTCTTCTTCTCTCTCTCTCCATTCAGTAGGTTCCAGCTCCCCAGATTGCCTGTCAGTGGTGGTGATTAATGGTGTGAGTGGCGAGTGGCGCGCTCTTGGCAGGGGGATAACGGCCGCCGAGCGCTGAAGGAAATTAGAAATTACTCGGCGGTCTGTCAGGGGCCCCGCGCTCCCCGGGCCAAAGCTCATTCGTCCAGACTTCATCTACATCTCTCGGCCTCCCTGGGTCAGCCCGCCGTCCTCACGACCGGACCCAGCTTGGCACTGGCACTGCGGCCAACGGGAAAGTCCCTGAATACAGTAGGCAAGTGCTGTGTGTGTGTGTGTGTGTGTGTGTGTGTGTGTGTGCGTGCGTGTGTGTGTGCGCGCGTGTGTGTGTGTGGGGGGAGAAAAACTGGAGAGCTTTGCCATGTTCATTAATGCTAGACAGGTATCCGCGTAAAGACAGCTCAGCTGGGAGACCTCTCTATTTAGAGAACAAATTTGAGTGCGGATGTCCTCATCAGTGAATTATGATTACACATTAGGAGCCTCATAAGGATCTCCCACAGAAAAACAACTTGCCAACACCGCTCCTTCTGACGATAATCTGTCCTTAATGAAGCCTTTTAACAAACACACTCTCTCTCTCTCTCACACACACACACACACACCACCTCCACCAATGCAGGAAACACTCCACCCACGTGGGTCCCTCCAGCCATGCCACCACATAGATCGACACCATTAACCACAGCACTGGTTAGCCACTCTTAGGTCATAATTATGCCACCGTTTAGAGGCTGTTAAGAGGAACATTGTGCTCGAGTGTTAAAGCATTGTCCTCTTAAATGTTAATGCCATCAGCCCAATTTATGGGGAGAGCGATGACAGGGCTAGCGGGCTGAAGTGGCAGAAAAATCCTTTAGCACGCTCTCACACACACGCTCCGCAGCGGGAATTAGAGGCCAGGGCTCTCAGTGCTTCAGGGTGTGTGTGTGTGTGTGTGTGTGTGTGTGTGGAGGGAGGGGAAGCAGTGCAGAAAGAGCACACTTGGCATTTCTGGTAATCCTCTCTGAAAATGTCTTTGTCACATCTGCTTTGTTTAGAGGACCGGGGGCCCGAGAACAAAATTGCATTGTGCCATTTAACAGGCCCCCCCTGTCACCTCTCATTGTGCCCACAGTCTTCCTACTCACACTTGGTGTGTGTGTGTGTGTGTGTGTGTGTGTGTGTGTGTGTGTGTGTGTGTGTGTGTGTGTGTGTGTGTGTGTGTGTGTGTGTGTGTGTGTGTGTGAGTGTGTGAGTGTGTGTGTGTGTGTGTGTGTGTGTGTTTCTTCTTAGTGTGAGTTAAAAAGGCAAGGATTAAAGTGTATGGATATGTATGAGTGTCCATACTTGTGCGGGTGTGTGATAGAGAGCCTGAGAGAGAGAGAGAGAGAGAGAGAGAGAGAAAGAGATAGTACACAAGTACGTTTCCTGTGCATGTGTGGATGTCTGTATGTACACAGAAAACTCACATACAGTATATGCGCATGTGATGTATGTGCATTCCCATGTGTGTGTGTGTGTGTGTTTGTGTGTGTGCGTGTACACACATGTGTATGGGCAGAGGCAGCCCTTTCCTGTTAAATAGCCCCTTCCCCATTCCCGGTCATTTCCCGACAGGGAGATGAAAGTGACCGCTCTCAGCCACTGGGCCTGCCTCTGATGATGTGAGGGACCAGGAGAGCCCGTGGTGGTCAGATATTAAAGGGACTACGCCGCACTGCACTGCCCTCGTCGCACTCAAGCTGGAGCACTCAGACTGCTGCCCACTGCTCCTCTAATTGCTTTACTTCACCCGGAAAAAATGACCCCCTTAGGTGTGTGTGTGTGTGTGTGTGTGTGTGGAAGAGGCGGGGGTGGGTAGAGGGAGAGAGAGTGTGTGTGTTGACCCCAGTCAATTACCCACACCTGGAAATGTTGTAGCTCCACGCACAGAGGAGGCAGGAGGAGGCGGACGCAGAAATGCATGATGAGAAATGCACGGACGGGGACATGTTGAAAGTACGCTACATGAATGTAACTAGAAACTACACTGCTATTCATTTAGCAGACACTGGTGTCCAAAGTGACTTACATATGTCAACTTCATCACAAGGGATGACACTGTCCCCAGAGCAACTTGGAGTTAAGTGCCTTGCTCAAAGGGATAATCCGGAGTGAAATGCACTTTAGATCAATTTTTCGGACTATTGGGAGTACATACGTTGAGTTGACACCAAAATCATGTCATTCGGATGTATTTTGAGAAAGTTCGAGTTCACCGTTTTTAGCCAAAACTAGCTACTAGTTTTGGCTACAAAACACTACAAAAATAGCGTTTTGTAGTGGCGAAAGGACCTGCCCCGGTCACTTCCAGGCTAACGAGTTTTGGCTAAAAACGGTGAACTCGAACTTTCTCAAAATACATCCGAATGACATGATTTTGGTGTCAACTCAACGTATTTACTCCCAATAGTCCGAAAAATTTATCTAAAGTGCATTTCACTCCGGATTATCCCTTCAAGGGCACAACAGTGGAAGCCGGGAATTGAACCCATAGCTTTCAGGCTACTGCACACCAGCCCAGCTTCCTTAACCACTACACTACAACCGCCCTTCATTAACACATGATTTGAGCAAGAGTTACACTCCCACTGCTAAAGCTGTCATGAGTCCACGTGGATATGCTTTGGAGAGCCGTTTAACGAGGATAACAAAGTATAATTTAAGAAGTATTAATTCATTTAATTGATACACATGAATTAATGTTACTTTAAACGTGCCAGTATTCAGTAAGCCAGCTGGCAACTTTTCGACTGCAAGAAAAAGGTTTTGAAAATCAGTATTAGTAACTGGTGAGAACACTAAAGAAAGCTGGCACAGATCTTGGATGAATACTGAAGAATCTTGGCGTCGTTTCCAGTTGTTTGGTACAACTTAACCTCATTCTAGATATACGTTGCAATAAAATAATCTCGGCCCCTGATTGAGTGTGTCTGATTTCCCATAAGCAGCATACCTGCAGTGGACCACGATAGGTCCGGCGTCTGGAGGGTTGAGGAACTTGACCTGGCGCACGAAGCCCAGGAGGCCAGTAGCGTAGCAGGGCACGCCGTGGTCGGGCCAGCTGGTGAAGTGGAACTGCCGAATCTCTCGGATCTCATGGTGGCTCTTCTGTGGAAAACACACACACACACGTGCGCACACATGCACGCACACACACACACACACACACACACACACACACACACACACACAAACGTCTCCATAAGGCACTGAATGTGTGAATGTGTACACCATGTGTGTACAACATCCAACATCCAACATCTGATACAATATCCCATCCACAGGCTCACACTGTAATGAATCCTCCTTGTGCAATCACTGTCGACTGGTTTGTTTACCAGCTCTACTGTTACACATTAAACACAAAACGTGGGAGGGTAAAAACTCGGGCCGTTAATAAGTACACCGCTTGCTGTGTCAATGGAGCGCAACCAAGACGAGCGTTTGCAGCAGGGAAAGAGCAAAAAAAAAAATAAAGTGATGACAGCTTTGCTCAAGGGGACGCAGATTTGAAAAAGACAAGAAGGCCATTTCATAATGTAACTGGAGCTTAATTAGTTCTCCATTCACACAGCAGCAAAAAAGAGGAGAGAAACGCTCCAGCCCTGCATCCCTGACAATAATGAGTTCATGCCCGCGCCACGCGTCCTCTCTACTCCGCAAACAACACAAGCGCAGTGGCACAGCTTCAGATGGAGCGAGCTGGAGACGCTTTACTTGTTCACTGTGTTTTGGAGTGAGAACAGAGAGAGAACGAGAGAGAGAAAGAAAGAAAGAAAGAAAGAAAGAAGGGGTGAAAGATGGAGAGAGAGAAGGGCAGAGATAGAGACAGAGAGAAAAGGAGAGAGGAAAAGAGAACGTCGGACAGAGAGAGGGAGAAAGAAAGGAGAGAGAGAGATAGAGAAAGAGGAGGGGGCCTGCTGCACTCATTTAGCCAGGAGCCCGACCGCTGATCTAAACCCTATTCAGAGGACATCATCCCGCTCATAAAGGCCCTTTATGTGTGCGAAGTGCCCATTTACAGTTACGCTCGGCTACGGCCCTAATCGCAGTGCTCACACCTCCACCGCCAGCATTAGCAGGAAGCACTTAATTGCAGTTTTGGTTTGTGAGCTGTGTAATCCTCTCTGCCAGGCTGATATGCCAGCGAGCCCACATACTGTAGCTGATTCCCAGGCAATAGCACTCCGCAAACGTGGGAGGGTGCCACACCAGTGTGTGTTTCTTAAGTGTGTATCTGTTTATGCGTGTGACTACTATGCATTTCTCCACACACAGAGGCACACACACACACACACTCATACTCATATACACACATGGTGGGGATGTGCAGTGTGTGTGCTTGTGTGTGGTACTCTATCAGAGGTGAGGAGAATGGCCAACTGCCTAATGTTTTTGCACGCTGTTTATCTCACACTGGCTGGACAAACATACATGAGAGGCAGTCATATCTTCCAGCTCAAAACTAGCTCAAGAATAGCATCCAGCACTCCACTAGTTCCTTCACTAAAGCCTTTCCATTGCCTCCCTTCCCTATTATTTGCCATAATTAAAGGGATTTTGACACACGGAATGGAATAAGTGCATATTCCGCCAGCGCACGAAGACAACATGGCCCTTCGCACAAATTCTATCCGTGGAGTGAGAAACTGCCAGGATCCAAAACAGTTGTGTGGAGCTTTTCAGTAGCGCAGAGGAGAGAATGTGCTGGAAGATCCCTCTCTTACGGCGTGACAGATGGAGAGAGTGTGAATGAAACTTGCTGACAGCCAGCCATTGTAATGTTTGTCAGCGCCAGTTTCAAAGACAGAGAACAAGTTATTTTCTTTGCCGATAAAAGCCTGTGTTCTCCAGCACCTGTTCCATTTAAATGTGCAACATATAACAATGGAACAGCAGTCATCTGTGATAATTCCAACACAGTTTTTGCATTCCTCTGATCCAATTTTCAAAAAAAAAAAGTAAAAATGAAAAAAAAAACCCTGGCCTGTGTCTTGCTTGCTTGTCTTCTAGACAAATTGCGACAGGATATAATTGACGGTTTTTGTAGTTCAACTTCAGAGCTCCTGTGTGCGGATTTGCCAGTAAGTGAGGCCCGGAATTTACGGGCGCTTTTCTTGAGCAGATGCTGCTCAGATGCAAGCTCCACATATTGGGCTGAGGAGGAGGAGGAGGAGGGCTAAAAGCAGCGCGTCTCCTGCCAACGCCACACTCAGCTGACCGGCAGTCTGGCTTACCTTCTGGACGGTGAAGGTGCGGATGACGTATTCGGCCAACGGCTCGGTCTCGATCAGCGTCACTTTGATGTCCCCATAGACCTCGGTCTCGTCGGGCCAGTAGCGCACGCACTTCACCTGCATGGGCAGTGGGGAGTGAAGGAGATTCAGTCAGTGGGAAACACAGAAAACGGAGGTACAGTACATGACCCAAACATGTACACAAAACAGTGTTTCTAAACCCACTGTAGACACATTGGGCTTTGATGGATAGAAACACAAACCAAAATGGTTATTACCATAGCAGAACCTACTGTGATTACTAGTACTCTAATTACATGAGTGTACGGTTTGGGTTCCATCACTGGGTGAGAGACCAGAGGTGCGCTCAGATTTGGCAAACAGTGGCGAACGTTTGTGGTGAACATGTTTTCTTTGAATGCTACTGTATTTGTAGTTCTTTCTTTGAGAACTACCTCCACAGACGCTTTGCAATTGTTCGAAAACTCAAGGCAAACGGAAAGCTGTTCACCAACATTCGCCTGTATGTTTGCGAATTTGAACACACCACACTCTGATGCTTCTGCTCAACTATTTTCAGAATTTGTATATTTGTGTACGACCAAACAGGCAGTAAACTTGCAGAGCAAATTTGCCGGTTGAAAGTGCCCCCTGCCAGGAGGACTGCGTTTTTGGAGCACAATAGAAAAAGAGAGAGAGAGCGCCTCACCCTGCCCACCTCCACCAAGTTGGTAACCATGACGATGCTGCCGGAATTCTCCTGCCAAATCATCCTCCAGAAATCCCTCACCGTCTCCTGCATGGGCCCTGTGGAGCAGCAGAGAAAAGCACTCTCCATTCATCACACTGTCAACCGTGGAGTGGGTGCCTACTGTAACAGATGACCACACTGTTTAAAAAGCCCAGCAAGGAGATGGGATTCCACACACACACACACACACACACACACACGTGGGATTGATACAGTAGCTCTGATTAAAATGCTTATCTGCACAGCGTGATTCATCTAGCCACCATTTCTTATGTCTCCCGCGTCCCCCTTGATTACCTTGAGTAGCGATGTAGTGTCTTGGTCTGTGGTAGCCCTGTGTAGAACAATGGGGAAAGGAAACAGACGTGAGTGTAAACAAGGTGAAATATAACATCATTATAACTGCATGGTCCCCTTCAAAATGACATTTTCTTCCCCTTAAGACAGATAATGGACCACCCTGACATCCTTATATTGCGTCAGATGCATATATTTTGCCACCACGCCACTCTGATTTCAGTGATGTGACAAGTTAATTTCTCCTCTCAACATGAGGTGCGGAGGACAATTGCACACACACACACACACACACACACTACACTAGCTCCCATCTCCCTCCACGCTCTCATCATCAGCATCCCAACAACTGGGAGAGAAATTAACAATCAGCTGAAGTTAAGCTCCCACACGCACGCAGCTTGCGGTGCTATGCTTCCGTCTTCTGACGGCATCTCGGCGCAAACGGAAGAGTAATTGTTCTATTGCTGCGTGTCGAGCGGAGCCCGGCGAAGAGGAGAGCCCTCGTTGGCTGCGCCCGCCCGCACCCCATGCTGGCATCCCCCGAGGCGAAGAGGTATTCACGGCGCACGGTTGAATAATACACCGTTCTATTGACAATGTCATTACAGTTATTACATCATGGCAGGAGGCCTTTCGCTTTTTCAGCCGGTAATAGCCAGGATAGATGTGCTCAGTGATGTGATTAGTTATTGACATAATCACCGCTTTCCTCATTTGATAAAGCAGAATACCCCCCAATTCTCCCGACAATTCACGCTGAATAATATATAATGCCCATTCAGTCACAGTTTATTAAGACATACAGTAAACGTGTCCAAATGAGGACAGGAAGAGACATATTGATTAGCTGAGAGAAAGGGAAAGGAACAATCAAATGACAGTATAATAGCACAATTGTTCCTGAACGCATATACTGTAACCTGTATTCTACCTATGATGGAGTCTTTGGCGCAGGCAACATGACTTCCATTCACATACATTCATATATTTCTTTAAAGTCTGTCAGCCATCCTCCTCAATGTCAATTAGAGCAACCCATGAAAGAAACTCATTCAATCAAATCAAAACAAGTCACAATGGAGTTTATAGAGACATGACAGTCTGTTGTCAACTCTCATTATGCTGCTCCATACACTCCACCTGGCCTGTCACGCCACACTTAATGCATCCAACACAAAGCACTGCACTGCACTGCACTCACGTCGATGTAGTTGGCGTTGATGTAGTCCGAGTGGGGGTCTCCATCCAACGGTTGCAGCCGGACCCGGGTGTGATCATCTGTGGGGTCAAATGTTCAAAAAGAGCGGGTCTAAAGTTACATTTACCAACACACGGGACACACACAGTTGCATTGCCGGAGCCCAACACAAGACACACACACACACACACACACACAGACACATACAGTTGCATTGCTGGAGCTCAACACAAGGGACCAACACACACAGACACACACAGTTGCATTGCCGGAGCTCCAACACAAGGAGACACACACACACACACACACAGAGACACACAGTTGCATTGCTGGAGCCCAACCCAAGCGACACACACACAGACACACACAGTTGCATTGCCTGAGCCCCAACACAAGGGACACACACACAGACACACACAGTTGCATTGCCGGAGCCTGTGCTGCTATTTTCAGCCACTCTGGCTGTAGTGGAGTCACGCTTCATTGTCACGGTGTTTCAGCTGTGAAGGACAGGGGGTGTTCACTCTAAAATGTTAGATAGAGACTAGTGGCCTGTCAATAGAAATCTGCCCATGGCCAAATCAAGCGTGCTCTGTGTTCTGCTTGCTGTGAATGGGAGGCCTGCTTTCCCTCTGCTCTCTCTCTCTCTTTCTCTCTCTCTCTCTCTATCTCTCTCTCTCTCTCACACAGAAAAGCTTACTGCAGTGTTTCTCAAGGAGAACTCCTATTCCACCACCAAAAATGGGATCCTTTTGTCTCGCCGAGCGAGAACACACTCGGTTCCAGCGCCCCGGGGGTTGCTGGTGGAGAGAGACAAGCCTGAGGATCTCCTTCCACGGATTAACTTGGGCACGGAGAGTCACCGCACGCCACGCCACGCCACGCCACGGCACCGGCCAGAGGCTCTGCCCTCTGCCAGCCTCCATTCCACAAACGAGATGAAGTCCTCTCCACGCCGCCTCACTCTGCGGGCATGGACAGCAGCTGGAGCTCAATACAGTGGCCCTGTATTAAGTGCCAATGCTCACACTCTCCAGTTTACGCGTTATGTCAGTTATAAATCGTCTGATGCAAATGATCAGTCATCCATGGTTTTGTAGGCCTACAGAGCCCCAGCTGGGGAGAAAATGGCCACTACCGCCACCTCAGGAGCTTACATTTCCGGACGCTCAGGAGCAGTGTTCTCGTGGCAGCTGTGCCACGTACGGGAGCGCAACCCTGTGGCCCACAGACTCTCTCCTCTCCTCAAGTGCGCGGCTGCGCGGCTGCGCGCCCGACATTTTGCTTACGCCTCAGAGGCGGCGCTACTTTAGCAGAGCGGCTGCGTAAGCCCGTCTCGTCCGGAGTGTTAAGAGGCTCTCTGCGGGCGGGCCAAACAGCTGACCCAAGCTGAGGAGGGGGCCGCTTCCCGTTCAGGCTGCGGGAGCACGAGAGTGAAGGCTGCGGGGTCCCTGGTGGTCCACTCAACTTCGCTCTCCGTTGTGCTTTTCAAGGCGCTATCTTTTGCCCTCTCTGGCCCCGGCGTTTCTGCTCTCTTAAGCCGCCTCCATTTCTCTCAAACTCATTTTCAGTCTCTCCCTCTCTCCCTTTCTCTCTCTCCCTCTCTTTTATTCTCCTTCGCTCTCCCTCTCTCTCTCTCTCTCTCTTTCTCTTTCTCTCCCTCTCCCGTTTGAAGGCGCAGACGTGCCGGTCAGCCTGTCTGCCCGCGTGTTTGTGTGCGCTGACGAGCCCGTCCTCTCACCGCAGGGCTTCGTCTGCCTCCAGCCTCGCTCCTTTCACACGGGAGCCGGCGAGCGAGGGAGCAAGAGACGGAGAGCGGCGGAGGGAGAGAGAGAGAGCGCGAGAGAGAGAGAGAGGCGCAGAGAGGGGGCATGTGGAGGGAGAGGTAATTAAACAAGACTGTGTCAGCTGTCATAACAAAAGTGCACGGCAGGAGCGCATCTCTGCAGCCGCCGCCCTGAGTGACTGTTTAATTGGGCAGGGACCGCAGTCCGCACACGCCCCTCCCCTCCATCAGCAGCACCACCAGCAGCAGCGGCACCACCCCAAACACATTTCTACACCCCTCCGTCTCCAAGTCCTCCGTCCTCCTCCGTCTCTTCCTCTTCCTCCGACTGCCTCCAGCCTTCCTTCCCTGACAACAGCATCATCCCTTTGGCCCACAGAGTGTTTCCTCCTCTCATCTCCTGCATCAGTGAGGATGAGAGCCTAAGCAGCACCAGGGGTGGGAGTGGAGCAGGTGGGGGTGGGGGGTGGGGTTGGGGTTGGAGTAGGTAGCCTGCACCCTCCACTGTAAGCCTGGCTACGGACACCTGAGCTCAGCCTGAGCCTGGGCGAGAGGCTGCCTGAGGACGTGAGGAAGAGTGGAGCTCAGCTCCGCAGCATCGGGTTCCATTCACACGCTGGGAACGTGTTCATTACTAACTAACGAAGTAGTGCAGTGTGTGCTACCGTACGCCCGCTGCAGCAGCAGCAGCACAAAGCCCAGTTGGCTCATTACGGCCTGACTGCCACGGCACCATTTGGCGTGGTGCGCTCGGATCCCATTTCCGCTTGTCTGAGCTCACGGGCGCGGACCAGCGTAAAGTATAGCCCAATCACTACCTAATTCACCCATTGTCAATGAATTATGCAGGCGCTGTATTAAGTGCCAATGCTCACACTCTCCAGTTTACGCGTTATGTCAGTTATAAATCGTCTGATGCAAATGATCAGTCATCCATGGTTTTGTGGGCCTACAGAGCCCCAGCTGGGGAGAAAATGGCCACTACTGCCACCTCAGGAGCTTACATTTCCGGACGCTCAGTAATTAACTTTTATTTGATGGTGGGTATTAAAATTCACACTGCAGGTGGGCAGAGTCATTAGCCTATGCCCTGAGTGCCCATGGAACATGTAACATTAATAACACTGATAAGAAGGCATGCAGGAACACACACACACACACACACACACACACACACACACACACACAAACACACACGAACACACACAAATCTGGCTACTTCTCTTCTCGACAGCGCCATCCCTAACATGTCACGGTCCTATTAATCACCAAAGTAATGCCGTCGGTGTCCACACACACTGACTTAATACACTGCGCTAAACTGTCACGTCGGCTGAAGGCATTATACACTTTAATAGGCTATTAAAGTCAACCCCTCCTGAAGGCTCCACTGTCAAATGGACCGAAGTGCGGTTGTGTGCCATTTTTTTCCCCCCAGTGGTGGCAGCGGTGACACTATGCATGCTGGGTAGTTGATCCAGTTTAATCCGGAGCCGCCGCTCGGTGATTAGACTCGCAGCCCTTGGGGGTGTGTACCTGAGCACCGCACGGCCGTCCTTCAGCGCTCGCTCACGACAAAAGTGTTGTCTCTGGCCATTTTCAATGAGGCGACGGCGGCAGCCGCCAAACGAGTGTCGCACCTATGAGATGTGGATTAGGGCAGGAGAGCCTATTGACGCGCGAGTCGCGGCTCACAAAATAATCCACTCAGCAGTTCCGTTAACTGCTTATTGAGAACTGTAACGGACCACAGCAATGGGGCAGTTAACGGCTCCGGCAATTGCCATGTATAGAATATTGCACAACACTTTATATTAACATAGAATATGGTCATGCAGAATATGGTATTAATAAATGCTTTGTAATGACTAATAAAGGGCCAATATGCTTCTAATATACATGCTAGTAAGTAGTTAGTTAATGGTGAATATGTGTACCTTAATATAAAGTGTGACTGAATATTGCACAATTAAGCACATTTCCCTGCCATACTACTCTGTATACTGTTGAGAGGCCATTGTCACTACTTATTCATAGTCACTAATCATTACTATCTACAGTAACTGAGACATCTCTGTGCAGTTCAGTTTAAATAACAGACTGCGTGGCAGTGCGGTAGGACATCATTTCTCAGTGCATCATTATTTCTTCGCACAAAGCTGTAGATTTCAGTCCATGCCTTGAGTTCTGTGTTCCTTACGCCATATACCTGATATACTGGCACACACCTTATTTATCGCGCGCGTCCGCTAAAACAGGCAAAGGATGAAAACAGCGCATTCAGGGGAACACAGTGGGCCCCCTGTGCAGCCGGAATTCAAACAGAGCCTCTCTGAGATTTGTTTAATGTCAACCCCAGGCATGCAGGAGAAAAGGCATCTCGTAAACACTGGGTAGTGAATTTGTCGGGGGAATGGTAATAGCCAGGCTTTGGTCAATACATCAGAGAACTGTTTTTTTACGGCAAGACTTCAAGGGATCGTCTGAAGATTCCTTGGTTGCGTGATGGGAATTAATGCCAGTTAAGTTATGAGGAAGAGCAGATGCTTTGACAGACGTACCCGTCTGGAACTCACCGGCCGGCGAGCGCGCAAATGCACACACAGCACACCTGCACGCACACACACACACACACACACACACACACACACACATACGCGCATACACACACACACACACACACACACACACATGCACACATACATGCGCACACACACACACACACACACACACACACACACACACACACACACACACACACACACACACACACACCCATACATACACAAACCCATACACACACACACACACACACACACACACACACACACACACACACACACACACACACACATACACACACACCTTCAGAAGGACTTAAAAGAGGTAGTGTTACAGGGAGTCCTTGGGGTGCTGGATACTTCTGTGTTCTTTCTAATGAAAATGAACACCCTGGATACTTACTATTCCAAGAGCTCTCTCAGGCCGACTGCGGTGATTTTACTATGCAGGACTGACAGTCTGTGTAATCAAGCCCGCTGCAATAGCTAGCACAATAGCAGCACAGGTTTGTGTAATCAATGAGCAACTGAATGCAATTGGTGTGGGTCTGAGTGTGGGCAATTGCATCATGTAGCTTTGCTGCTCGGCGTTGATTAGATGCATATTTGATGTCAATTATTAGAGCAACGCCACAATGAGGAAATCATATCAAGTAGCGAACACTGGTAAGGCAACGGTACAAGTGTTGCCCACTATAGCATAGCACACACACAAACACACACACACACACAGACACACACACACACACACACACACACACACACACACACACACACACACACACACACACACACAGAGAAACAAAGCCAGCACCAGCATTCATGCCAAATCTTCTCTGGATCGATCCGTTTCAAGTGGAATTCTCCAGCACATCAACTTGATGGTTTCACACACTGTTTGTCTTTGAATTGCTGGCCGCCGCAATCTGACACGTAATGGTGGTGAACAAGCCCACAGGTTTCTCTCTCTAAAGGTGAGCCCATAAAGGGCGCTGATGAAGGTGAGAGCCCATCCTTTGGTTCCTCGGGTGCAATTTGCCCTTCCATCTTCCCAGAGAGGTGAAGAACAAGCGCTCACTCTGACCTCCTCTGACACGCTGCGCTCCCCGTGTTACAAACACTCGAGATGGAGCCGTCGATCTCTCTCTCTCTCTCACTCACTCTCTCTCTGTCACATCTCTCTCTCTCTCTCTCTCTCTCTCTCTCTCTCTCTCTCTCTCTCTCTCTCACTCTCTCTCTGTCACATATCTCTCTCTCCCGTAATCAAATATGAATAAGGGCCACATACACTCAACTCTCTATTCCCTCAGCAATCTAGCCCAGTTCCTCCCCATCCTGCCCAGTTTTTTTTGTTGCTTTTGTGCGCAGATAAAAGCCACCTAATAACACTAAACTCTCTCTCCAAAATAAACGCCTGCCGATGTGGCTGCACTGGCCAGGGACCGCTGTGGAGAGGGAGGAACCTAAGCGTGGAAATAACGGCGTAATGGCGGAGGCCGGGGCGTGATACGGAGAGGGAAAAACGAGCCTGGACGCTGAGCTAAACGCCGGCGCTGTGGCTTTACTGTTCGCCGCTGATTTCCCCATCTCTCTGATATGTAAATGTTTGCCAATAACTCTGTTTATTTTGGTGGCAGCGCGCACTGAATTATAGATGACCATATGGGAGGCTTTATGTTTACACTGCTGAAAACACACAGGCACGCACACACACACACACACACACACACACACACACACACACACAGAGGGAATGAAGCAGGACAGATGCTTCTAATCACAAGTGCTTCCCAATTTTCCTCTTCTTCCATTAATTGTCTCGGGTAATCAGGGCCTGCTGTGTACCTGCGTGGGTATGCGTGTGTGTGTGTGTGTGTGTGTGTGTGTGTGTGTACGTACTGTATGTGTGTGTGTGTGCGTGCGCGGGTTGTTGAACGGAAGTGAGTGTCAGTAATGATCAAGACATACAGGCTTCATAAGATGCCTCTGATTAACTCGTCTGCCAAAAAGTAGCTGATGGAAAAGTGTCTGTGCTGAATAACGCTGCACTAACGGTAAAGTCCCTATTCTACAGCAGGGGGAATTGACAAAACACAAAGAGAGAGAAATTACACATTACACAAACCCCCTTTTAAGACAAAAGAACAATGTCCTTTTTACACAGATTGGATCATTAATTGGAGATTGCCCTGGGCATAGCCCATCTGAAATAAAGATACCTACTTTCACAGCTATTTCAATATTTCCACAAGAAAATGGGCTGTTGCAATGGTATACAGTAAGATGGACAGTTTTCATTACTGGCCCATGTAATTAAAGGAGCTTCACTAATGGGAAATTCATCATCATTCCTGTTGGCTATCAGGCTTTGACAGGCTATTTCATTTTCAGCAATGTTTCATCTAAAAAAAAACTACGCTTTCATAAGTCGCTTTTTAAACACGACATCCGGGGCCTTAATAAAAAGGCATTAGTGTCCTTGTGTACAATGGATGTCATACAGAGGCTCACTTAGGTAATTGGTGCCTGGGGTTTCCTCGGATTGTGTTTGCGTTGACTCATTTATAATTAAAGCAGTTTGTCATAGTCGCACAGACGCAACGCCGGAGCAAGAGGATCTCACACGACTCCGGACCGCCAACACCAGTCTTGCCATAATCTGACAGATCTGTGTGCCGATGTCGGTAATGGCATTATGTCTTTTAAATGAAGTGCTAAAGGAGTTATTCTCTCATGAACACGGACAGAGCCAGAGGCTGCCCTTGTCTTCTCAGTACTCACAAGCGATGATGTTTCCATAGCGATTCTTGTTGCGGTTCTCGTCCTTTTTGGCCGTCTCCCATGGCGCCGTTTGCCCTTCAGCGAGACCCTGCAATCACAAAAGAGGTGTCAGAAACGACAAACTTTAAATACTTTTCATAGACACACACACACACACACACACACAAGCACGCATGCATGCACGCACGCACGCACGCCCGCACTCACATGCACACACTCACTCACACACACACACACACACACACACACTGTACGCTCAGACATAAACACACACAAAGGGCATTTATCGAGCATATGACTCAAGACTACACCAAGGAGCAAATTAACATGCCCCAATACACCACAGGTTGTGAGCACCATGTTGAGCAAAGCCCATCTCATTTCGGAGCCTGGCACCAGAAGTGAAAACGGTAGAAAATAAAGCAGGCCGGGAGAGGTTGCCCAAGCACCCAATCAGCCTCGGAGCAGATGGGTAAAGAGCTGGGCTTTAGTCAGTCGGAGGCGTCCCCAAAGTGGAGTGGGCCACAGGACAGCTGTGCTGCAGAGACATATTGAGTGTGCGCGCCTTACATGATGACGGTGGGAAAGGGCAATTATGGCAACGCGAAAGCAGAGGCTATTCACCAAACAGCTCCAGTCCGTTTACAGACTGGTGTCTTACTGGGCGCCGGTAACACACTTAACGTGCAAATCAGGATGGCTGAGGTCACTCCTCAGCAGACAAACATGGAGAGAGAGAGAGAGAGAGGGAGAGAGGGAGAGAAGGAGAGAGGGAGAGATTGCTGCCACTTCCCACTGCTCCATTTCACAGTGATTTTCATCGACCTCAAGCGTAGGCGAAATGTTGAACTAATCTAAAAAAGATATTCACATCTGTCATGAGACATTTGTCAATGACACACTGATATAATGCTTTGCTTTCCTGCACATGACATTTTCTTTCCATTTCCTTTTTTCCTCAAATTAATTTTCCTTCTTTAAATTCATGAAAATGATGGCGTAGGTGTCGTTACGCCAGAAGGACTATGAAAACCAACAGCTTCACAAAATTGATGTGTCTCCTTTTGCCATATGGTCACTTCCTTGTTACGCATGCCATTCAAAACATTATGCACGCTTCCAGCTTGTGTGTGCGTGCGTGTGTGTGGGTGGGTGCACGCATGTGTGTGTGTGTGTGTGTGTGTGTGTGTGTGTGTGCATGTGTGTCAGAGACAGCATGATTAATTACATCTCCCTCAGCAGAATGGGAACATCTAAACAGAGTGGCATTTACTCTCCATCCAAGGGCTGGCTCTCGCTCAGAGGACCGATGCGTGCTGGGAGAGCTGCGTACTGTGATTGGGGGTGGACACTACCAACCCCCGCGGGGGGGACACACATGAAGGTCCCCCCACTTGGAAGGTGTGAGTGGTCTAAGCCCCAGATCTGTCAGTGGCTTCTCACCTCCCATCTCTTTGCTGAGCCGATGTCCACTATAAGGGATCTGACAGAGCTTCTATCATCAGCACGGTGTAAGCCTGCTCCCAAAAGACTAATTTGTCTGACCCACTTTTTTTTACATGGACCAGAAGCCTCATTATATAGTCATTAAGTAATTAGGTAACACACACACATGTCTTTCACTCAAAGGTAATTGTTCTGATAAACAACCATCTCATGTTTATCATCTACTTTCACCTTTCATCTGAGACACCTCCGCAGGGCTACCACCAAGGAAGCTGATATGTGCAGGCTCTGCTGCTGTAGGAGGGGACGCCCACTTTGTAGGATCGAATGGCTATATTGCATACAGTATGTGGGACTGAGACTATAAACAGAATCAGAGCTGCGATCTGGGACATGTTTATCTGGCACCATGGGGACGTTGGCCACCTGAATATCATCACACACCATGCTACATAGGAGGACTCCTTAAATGACACCGTGCGTCATCACACCCCATAATACTTCTTTGAGGGTTTCCTAGCGATGACTTCAAGAAAGGACACAATAGCCCCGTTTACATGGACACTTCTATTCCGATTAGAAACGGAAAAAACAGCTCAATCGGAATAAAAATCGTCATATAAACACCTCAATCGGAATGAAAATCCTGATCCGATCAGAATTGTAATCGGAATAGAAGAGGTGGTGTAGTCCGTTTCTATTCCGAATGAACGCTCATGTATACGGTCATTCGGATTGACCGTAATATCTTCCCAATGAAAAGTAGCAAACAACGGCTATTCCGATCAAAGATTCTAAAGCGCTTACAGACGTCTGATCAGAATAGAATGTAGCCCATGTAAACAGACGGCGCAAAAATTTTCAATCGGAATAGTTTAATCGGAATGACAAAAAACTGTCCATGTAAACGTGGCTAATGTGTGGTGTACAGTTGACCATGCTAGACTAGTCTAAATGGCAGAGGAAGAGGAGCCATTGAGCAGCAAAGCTGAAGGGACCTCTACAGGCCTGACCAGTGGGCAGGAGGCACGGTCAGTCACCCCTGAGGGCACTAGCATACTGTAGGTCTAGAGGTGCTTTGGGTGGAAGGGGAAAGACTGAGAGAGAAAGAGAGACATACATAGAGGGAAAGAGGAAAAGAAATAGAATATGGGGAAAGGAGGATGAGGAGTAGAGGAGGGGGGGGGGACACAGCAAGAGGATAAGAGAAAGAGAAGAGAGAAAGAATTAGCGTTAGAGAGCAAGAAAGAGAGAGAGAGAGAGAGAGAGGAGGGTGAAATAGAGGGGGAGACAGCAAGAGGATAAGAGAAAGAAAGACAAATAAAAAGTGCGATCAAGAAGGAGAGAGTGAGAGAACATAGAGAAGGAAACTGAAAAAAGGATGAAACCCCCATAAGTGACTGTGCCTCAGAAGGCTTATTAAGCAGTGAGCTGATCAATGGAGCCCCTCTGTTCTGTCAGAGAGGAAGGGGATCAAGGCTATTCGGCTTCTTTCTCTTCCGATGGCAAACAGACGATAAGCCATGAAAAGAAAAAAAATGTGAGAACAAACCCAAAGAAAAGCAAGGACAAGTCTGCTCTCTGGGCACACATCCACAGCGCTGCCTCAATCCCCAGAGCCAACACGCAGCTCCAAACATCACATCATCAAACAGGCGCAACAGTGGAGGGAGTCAGGCTCGCGCCCTGCAGATACAGAGACACATAGGAGACACCGCGGCTCATCTTAACATGATGAAAACATGCTTCCCCACAGCTCACAGGACAGACACACAGACCGAGAGAGAGAGAGAGAGAGAGAGAGAGAGAGAGAGAGAGTGAGAGAGAGAGAGAGGGGGGGGGGGCTTTAAATGACTGAGATATCTATCTCATTTTGTCATTGAAATCAAATGTACACTTGACTATACATACACTGTCCGTGAGAGTGGTCTAGCTGATCTCCCACCACAATGCAACAGCACCTGGAGAAATGACTGACTTTCGAACTTCAAAGAGTTTAGGCAATGGGATTACATTGCTGATTGCTTGCTGCTGGTGTAGATAAGCAAATTAGTGGGAGTATGGGTGAGGGAAAAGGGTGAAAAGCCCATAATAGATCTATAAATCTCCTCAGAAAAACACTGCGCATTAGCAAGTGCAATGTGCACTTTAAAAACCCTCACTTCTGAAAATGAGTGTGCCCTTTAAAAGGCCGTATACGCAACAGCGCCATAAAAGATGAATGCGCCGCATCTAATGAAGAGCAGGAGGTCAAGTCAGGTTCACCTATCCTCGCCGGCCTCGTGTTTACCGACTTAAAGATGAGACATTACGAGTCACGCCAAGGTTACGGCGCATCACGCACACACACACACACACACAACGCCTTTGTTGCGGTGTTTGCAAACGCCGGGCCCGGAGACGCCCAGCGTCGGTTGGTAGAGCGGGGCACCCCTCTGGCTGGTGTAAGTGCTTGGAGTATCTATCATTTGCAGTTGTTAATGAGAGTGGGGTGGGTAGAGAGGTGGCTAATTATGCGGCGCCTCGTGCGTCGAGCGCCACACCCCCCGCCGTGCCGGCGTTCAACTTTCCCTTTCACTTCCCACTTAGAGGCGAAGAAAAACAAAACGCCCCTAATGGAGGCGCTTTTATCTGGAATCTGTGAAATGTTGTTTCTTTTTTTTTTTTTTTTTTTCTCTTTTGGTATACGCTATAAATATTCTTAAAAGAGAGAATGAAGGGAAGGGAAGGGGGAGAAACAGAGGGGGGAAAGATGGAGAGAATAATAGAGAGAGAGAGGGAGATGGAGGAGGGGAGGAAGAAAAGTGAGTGCAAGTGAGACACTGACAGACAGACAAAGAGAAGAGAGAGAGAGAGAGAGAGAGAGAAAAGAGAGAGAGAGAGGGAGAGAGAGATAGAGAGAGAGAGAGGGAGAGAGGGAGAGAGGGAGAGAGAGAGAGCAGAGCTAGAGTGAGAGGATGAGTGCTCCCACTCTCTGGTCCCCTGGCGGCGTGAGAGATGAGATGAGATGAGATGTGGGGCGGCGAGCGCGAGTGTGAGCGGGGGAGGTGCTGGGTCCCTGGACACCACAGCCGAGACAGGCTCCTGGGCCCCACGAGAGAGAGAGCGCCAGCCCGGCCTCTTCCTCCTCCTCCGCAGCACTGTCAACATCATCATCATCATCATCATCATCATCATCATCATTACCGCCCTCCTCATCCTCACGCGCGCGTCTCTCGCCGGCTGCCGTCCGTCCGAGATGAAAGATGGCCCGACTTAATGAGCGACTTCCGATGGGGAGACGAGGCCCGACAAGAAAAAACGTGAGCGACGCTCTCCCCGTGAAGGGAGCGTCACCGGGACGAAGAGGAAGAGGAAGACGAAGACGGCTTGGACTCGGATATGTTTCATTAGCCCCATCATGGCGCGCTGCTGAGGAGGCCGCGGCTGCTGGGTATGAT
>NC_085002.1:29588284-29603284 GCF_963854185.1 Sardina pilchardus | reverse complement strand
ACCAGAGACCAGGCTCTCGCTAACGTCGGAGACGCTGAAATATCGAGCCACTAAGACTTAGGGCCTGAACTGAAGGTCAAATATGCATTTAGCAAGGCAATAAAAGTGCATTTATTGTCTTTGCGAACAGGTTTTCATTTAGAAACGTCACACGGATTAAGATATCCTAATACTAATGGTTTGATTTAGTGACCTTGGAGGGAAACGACTCTCGGGGTCTCGATGGCACGCTTCTTTCATTGAGTCCTATCGGTGAGCGGAGTTTAATAAAGACCCACATGCTCAGTGATTTTCTGACATAAGTGAGCTGTCACGCTGACACGGATGGGGCACATTTGAGCATATTAAGCAGTCCCCCCCAGAGCACGGTCACCTTAGTGAGATCTGGGCGCCGCTGCCGCACTGTGTGACCGGAATAGAAAAGCCTGCATATCAGAGCCGGAGACCCAGTACACAGCAGAGCAGGGAGCCAGGGTGTAGGAACCAGCGCTGATGGTACAGCTCCATATGTGCTGTACACACACACGTACAGAAGTCATCTGAGGTGACATACAGTACTACATACACACAGTCATTTCCTGTGCATTAGCCGCATTGTGTATAGGCTGCAAGGCAGTGTTTTATGCCAGTTAAATGAAACAAAACCATGTTAATACCATGTTAACTGCCCCTGTGTGTTAACGTTATACTGTAGCTGGAGAAATGTTGCAAAATCAATGTATAAGCTGCGGCTAATAGCTGGGAAATTACAGTGCAGCATATCTATCCATCAAGTCTACTAAAAAGTCCAGTGTATTTCAGGTGCTAGGGTGCTAGAGGGAGGAGTGTTCTATCCTGGGCGCCTTCATTAAGCCTGGGAACATCCTGTCCCATCCGCACATTGTTCCCTGAGATTCTTGTGGCTGGCCACAAAGTACATTGGCTATTTCCAGGGATGAAAGCAGTTTTCAACTCTTGGCAGTGCTACAAAACATTTCTAACCGGGGGAAAGTGTGCACGCACCGAGTAATGTTCAATTATCAAATATCTTAGCAGAGCTATTTGCCTCACTCTTTCTTTTCGTGCTATATCAATAAACGTGACTTGACTAGACTCTTTTGCTCTCCCTGTTTTCCCTCTTTTGAAGGTCCATCTGCATGTCCTCTCCTACTGTAGCTCTTCAGAATAAACTGTTCTCATGTCTCCCTTGTTTTCAATGATAACAGTAGATGACACGTCCATAAGTTGTTTCATAACACGTCGATAGACGGTATGGTGCATTCTTTAATCAGTTAAGTTGTTCGGTTATTGGTTGATAATAGATTACCGTATCTGCCTTAATGCACAGGAGCGAGATGTGTTATTATTGTGCTGCTGCGCTTTCGTTTTGAGACAGTCGCAGACATCAGCATATCCGCCTTCATGCACGTATATCATTGTGAGTTTGATTAGAAATTCACACAGACGGAATCACAGACGGAGAGTTAGCATGAGAAAGGCACGCGTGACATCAGAGTGTGAGATGTGTCAACGGTGTGAGTCCAGTGCTGTTATTGGTAGGCATCTGCTCTCCTCTCTCTTTACCGCCCTGCATACCGCCACTGGATCTTATAGCGCTACGCAGTACCACGCAGTACCACGCAGTACCGCACCACACCGCACTGCACCGGCCTACAGGGTCCTGACCCTGATTCATACACACTCTGGTAAATGCGGACGGCTGTTCTAGAAATAAGTGTGCTCTTTTTTAATGTGATGCACTTTTATAATAGGCCCCAGCATTAGCGGATGACTACATCCCAGCTACTGCAGAAGGGTCCAGAGTAATGAGTGGTGCAGAGACCACATTAAGCTCAATTATCTCCACAGTCACTTTCTCACTAAACAACGCTGTTGCCTTCCATTAACACCGATAATCAGCCCGGCCAAAACACATCTGACAGCCCCTATGAAAGAGAACAGGAAGATGACATTTTAAATTAAGCTAAAATGTCCCACAGTCACATAGGCTAAATAATAGTGTTAATAGACTGTGACGTAACATGTTGTACCTCTGAGGAAAAGGCAGACTTTAGTTTGGCAATATGTGCGTTGAAGATTGACTTTAGCATGTCTGCGCCTGTCACTACACAATATTACAACCAAACAAGTAACTTCACAGTGGCATTATCACAAGGTGAACATCCAGATATCAGAAACATTATTGAAATGTATATGATATCAGAAATGTTTTCTATAAAGAATATAAATATATTATGCCCTCTAAGCATTTTATTTTTTACTGTTACAGTTTATACTCGAAACAACACAGTTGCTAGGTCGGTAATCGGCTACAGACAATGGTGGAAGTGCCGTTCGTCATGTGATGAGGTTACGTGCCATCAAAATGATTTTGGGAACATTATGTTAAGGTCAAAAAACTGTTACGGTATCGTGAAATTAATTTAAGAAATATAGAGAGTTGACTTAATAGATACTGTGTTGACTCATTAAAGACGTGTATACCTGTAATACTATTATTTATAAATACTACTAGTTACTAAATCTGGTTTGATTCATTTAAGGAAAAGTGCTGACTTTGGCATATAATGCATGTAAAAGCCCTTTTGAACAAGCGGCAGGGAGAGTTGGGGTGTGGAGAGCGAGAGCGAGAGCTCCAGGATGGAGCACAGTGGAATGAGGCCAGTCCCACAGCGAGTTCTCACTTCCTGTCCGAGGGAAAGCTCCCTCCTCCTCCTCCTCCTCCTCCTCCTCCTCCTGCTGAAACTGATCCCTCGCTCAGGCCAGCCATTAATCCAGCACAGAGCACCCACTGTCTCACCTGCAGGACAGCCGCCAGGCCAGCCCATGGCCCTGATGAGAGAGGGAGGGGAAGAGAGAGAGAGGGGGAGAGAGAGAGAGAGAGGGGGAGAGAGGGAGAGAGAGAGAGAGGTAGGCAGGATGCCAGAGCCTCTCAACAATCTCATCTCAACTGTTCTCTCTCTCCCACTCCTCTCTTTCTGTCTCTGTCTCTCCCACTCCTCTCCATATCTTTCCTGTTAGCCTTCCCCTTGTCTCTTAGTCACCAAAGCTCCTTTCCTTCTCATCCCAGATCAACGTTGGGTTCCCAGTCTCCTCTCCCCATTTCCCTGGCCATGCATATAAATATATATCTACACCCCAAAACTGTCTCTCTCTCTCTCTTCCTTTGTCTTTGCCCCTCTGGTGAAATAATACAAAAATAAAACACTTGCAGTTTAGGTGTGAAGAGCAAGTCACACCCAAGCAATGGATGGTGCAGCTCAGAGTTATTCTGCCTAAAAATTCACATCTTCAGGAGGCGGGAAATAGTAGATTGAAACAGAGAGAGGGAGGGAGAGAGCGAGAGCGAGAGAGATCAAGAGAATGAGAGTAAGAGAGAGAAAGAAAGGGAGAGAGAGAGAAAGAGAGAGAGAGAGAGACACACAAAGAGACAGACAGAGAGAGAGAGAGAGTGATAAAATTAAGGACAGAAGCTACATGGATTAATGTATTCAAACACTGTCTCCTCTTCAAATAGGTGTAATATTCCAGAGTATACTTCAGTAGTGCTGGCTTGCTCTAAGCTTGTTTGCAAGAGTGGAGGCTAATGAATACCCTGTTGATTCTCAGAAATCAGATGGTTCAACATGTGCTGTAAACTCCCATGGCTTCATCTCACATGGAAAGTTCAACACTCAAAGAGAGTCTGGAGTTCAAAAAAAAGAAAAGCGTGTCTGCTTTTGAGTGTGAAAATTGTAACCATGGTAATTATACCAGACTGCTGTACCCGCAAGCTGTAACTGCTTCACAAGTCAAATCTTTCTTACAGTTAAAGCAGTGACTTCATTATGTCTGAAGATATGTCTGATCATTGCACATCATCAGACAACAGTGATGCTCTTTGTTATATTAGTGCTTTTGGGGAATTATGGAGCTAAACTGATACACTAGCAAGAACAATTAATTCTACACCATAAATATTTAATGTATTGTGTCTAATAATCATTCTTCATCATCTTTTTTTTTTTTTTTTTTTTTAATTGTGAAATTATAACTAAACTACCATCCTGTTATAAGGTAGGAATTCCACACCGCCTACTCCAGCCCTAACTCACTCTCTCTCTCTCACTCTGGTCCTACTGTAACTCTCTCTCTCCAGTACCTAAAACTCTCTCCCTCTCTCTTCAGCCCTAACTCTCTGTCCTCCAGTCCTTTATTCTGCGTGTCTGCTGGTGCTGCCACAGCTATGGCAGCCTGGGATGAATAGGCAGAGCTAAATTATTGACTGCAGGGATGATTATGGCACGTACTCCAGGCAATTTACAGATGTCTTACAGTACAAATTTACCGCTGAAATCAATAAACGCCTTTAATGATCCAGACAATGTTTTTTTTTTTTTTTAAAGATTTTTTTTTGGGGCTTTTTATGGCTTTAATTGGACAGGACAGTAGAGAGTATGACAGGAAGCGAGAGGGAGAGAGAACTGGGGTGGGATCCGGAAAGGACCACGGGGCGGGAATCGAACCCGGGTCGCCGGCGTGCGGTGCAGGTGCCCCAGCCAGTCGCGCCACGGCTGGGGCCAATCCAGACAATGTTGACAGCAACCCCCCCCCCCCCCCCCCCTCCCAACACACCCACCTCCCCATCCCCCACCCCTCCTCCTCCTACTCCTCCTTGTTCTCCTCTTCCTCCTCCTCATTTTGATCCTCTACTGTCTCTGGTCTAACGGCACGATGCCGGTGTTTACTTTGGCTGATCAGACCCACAGAACATGTAGGACAGACAGCACCATAACACTGCTGTGGTAACACCCTGCTAGCATGGCAGAGAGAGAGAGAGAGAGAGAGAGAGAGAGAGAGAGAGAGAGCGAGAGAGAGAGAGAGAGAGAGAGAGAGAAGGAGAGAGAGGGAGAAAGGGAGAGAGAGATGGAGAGAAGGAGAGAAGGAGAGAGGGATGACAGAGTGAGAGAGGGAAAGAGACAGACTCTTTGCGGATAGACTGGCATCCCACACTGGTGTGGCAGGGCTGTGGGCATGAGCGGGGGGCACCTCCAGACTACCTCCAGATGGTCAGCACACACACACCCCGGCCGAGCCAAATAAAACAGCGCTAGCAGGCCAGCTCTCTGACTGAGGGCGCGAAGCAAGCCCTGGCGGCCTCCTGGACGCCTCCTGGACGCCGGGCGAGAGGAAGAGAGAGAGGGCAGTGGGAGAGAGGTGGGTGGCGCGCGATGGCACAAAAGTGGCACACGAGAAAGACACCAACAACAAGAACAACGAAGAAAGAAAAAAAAGAATTCTACTCCTCCCCTCCTACTCCTCCAAGCGGAGTCAAAGCTGTTTGGCAAAGAACGGGGTCAATCTGCTCCTCAGAAGGAGCGAGGAGAGGAGAGGAGAAGAGGGGGGTTTTGGGGGAGGGAGGTGGGGTGCGGTTGCAGGGCAACAGTAAGCACCAGGAAATGGCTCTGACATTTTCCAGCTGTCACGCGTGCGCTCAGCCAAGGTGAATCCTGGGATGTCGCTCCTGCAGACCTCAGCCGGACTCCAATATGGAAATCAGCGCTCGGCCGTTTCCAGGCGGAGCGGCCTGCCTCTAATCACACTTCCCAGTATTCAATTAAAGCCGGCGGCCTCTGTTTGCTAAGTGCACTGACAATCTCACGCCGCGGTCTGTCAACAGGACGCTTCTGCGTAAAGCACGCGGCACATGTGGACTTATGGTAATGACAAACGGAAATAAACCTCCGAGCCGCAACCGCCCGCCGAGCCAAAAAAAACAAGGACACACGCGCCGAAAGTCACGGCAGCAATTATCCTGTCAGGAAGTGATTAGAGAGACTTACCTAGAGACGCCGTCGCAGGGACCGGCTCTTTGGACACTAGAAGAGAGGAGAGAGGGAAGGACGTGAGTTACAGCTCCCACCATTTTAGTTTTCACTTTCAAATCCACCAGCACCGAGACAGAAAAAATAAAAAAAATCCTCCTTTAAATTAGGTTATCGTCCACAGACGGGCCTTTGTAGGCAATAGATATCTAGCTTAAACATATCAATATTTCATTTGACACGTCTTGTAGTGAAAAGTGTGGGTGTGTTTGGGGGAAAGGAGAGAGCCTGGGGGCCTGCGCTCGTAGGTGCGGGGTTGTTTGAAGGTTATCCACAGGAGTGCAGGCTCTGTACCTGAGTAGTAGGAGTTGAGGAGACTTTTGCTTTGAAGAGTTTTGCCCTGGACAGAGAAGGAGCAGGGGGAGGAGGAGGCTGAAGGGAGGAAAACACAAGGGAGACTTTAGACACCCTCAGATGCTCACTGGTACACACACACACACACACACACACACACACAGGAAAACATACAGTATACAGACAGAGAGGGTGAGAGCGAGAGCGAGTCCTGCATTTTTCAACAGAGGGTTTAACTGAAGGTGGGTAGAAAGGCATTAAGTCACCTGCTGTGTGCTCCACCTTATTCTACTGTAATGAGACATCAAAGCTGGATCCTGCAACGATCAGCTATTGATTCTGTAGGTAAGCTAAGCACACAGTGAGTCATTGCATCATCGTGACTTAATTGATTAACTTGTCTGACATCCCACAATGCATCTGTGTTGGCACTTAAAAAACGTCTAGTACCTGAAGTGTCCACTAGTCACACACTTCAGATCAATTACATGTGGGAGCAACAGTGGGTTGACGTCGGAGGCAAACAAAACAATATTCATGGTATGAAAACAAGGCTTCAGAGCCAGGACTGTGGCATTCCGAGGGTCGGAGAAGGCTAACCAGAGACCTAGACATGTGTTCAGCCACAGGACAGGTGCCCAGGAAAGACAGCCTTCATTTTTCACTCAGTGTGGGAGCAGCTGTGGAATGGGGATCGGCTGCTTTGCATGCTTTAGGTGTCCCAAACATCCTGTCCTCTGTCTTTTCTCTCTATCTCTCTATCTCTGTCTGTCTTTTCTCTCTCTCTCTCAGCAGTCTCTGGCTCTGTCCAACACTGCACTGACACCTGTAGACGCTGTTACAGTGAGACTCCACTCTCATTTGTGCACCAGAGTTCAGCAGGCATGACGGCAGCGCTCAGGACACACCAGCTAACTGCACATCATGATGACAACAGAGGGGAACAACAAACAGATGACAGACACACAAACAGACAAAAGATGCAGTGCTGGAGGAAGAGGGGGGGGGGTCAGTGGGGTCAATGTTTTTTTCATCTTGCTCCTGTTCATAATGATATGACAAGGAAACACACACACAATCACACACACATACACACAACAACAACAACCACATCAGCCAGGCCATAGGAGAGCAGGTTTCTCATGAAGAGTCATTTGAGGGGTAGAAAACACACCGCCGTCATGCACTACCTGTATTATCTACCATTCTGATTTGGAGGTGGCTCCCAGTTATTGACGTGTGCATTCAACCCTGTATTAAAAGCACCATTTCCTGTGCACATCAGAGCACACCCATGTTCATTCATGTGCAAAAGAGACCCACATGGAGGTGTTAGTAATTTGGTGTGGAATAGATGTAAAATATCCAGTACCTGAATCAAACACACAGGTGCTGGATTATGAGGGTTGGCTTTGTTAAGGTGCACATGCTGGGATGCGGAGTACCCACAAAGACTCAAATTCTACTTTGTGAAGAGAAAGATGATGGGAGGCCAGATGTAGCAACAGCGTTTCCACTGCTAGGCAGAGCAAGAGCAAAGGAACACGTGTGTGTTCACTTCAAGTCTTCATTGTGCAAAGATCTAACTTAGCCGGCCTTTAAGACTCGTCATGACTAGGAACGTTTGAGAACATAGCCGCTGTGCGCTCTGATACGCCGCTCTACACAGCACTAGGCATATTTGTAGAGCAGAGGGTTTCTGCCCTGCCTGTTCTAGAGGACAAAGGTGAGAGATGGCTTGTGAAATGGTGCATACAGTAGAATAAATAGTGGCGTCCGTATGGCAATAGCTCTTCATGTTCTCTCCGCATTCAAAGCAGCACAACTAACCAACTGGTGAGTGTCTTGTGTTCTCACCTCCCCCACCACACAGCCCTGGTGTAAAGTGACTAGCGTCATCACAGTATCCAGGGGGCTTCTTCACACTGCCAGTGGCTTGCGCCCCTCTGTGCAGTACGCAAGAGGCTTGTGGCTACGCAGATAAGCGCTGCTAGCACGCCACCGTTCATTCACACATGGCCACATTAGCGCCGCGCTCGATGAGGCATCAACAAAATACTAAGAGGCCGCAACAAAAGGAGGCGGCGAGGCAGGACTCGGAGGCGAGGCAGGGCTCGGCGGCCTCGTCGCGGCTCACTGAACTCCACTTGCTCCCATTTAGCGTCGGAGTAAACAGCAGGAGAGCCGGGCCTCTGCTCTCTGATGACCGCATTAATGGGCGCCGGAGTACGAGATCTGACCGGCCCTCGGCGATGAGAGAGTGTCAGTACGCCGCGACCTCCGACTTCCCCCTGCTGATGCCGAGCATCATGGGAAGGGTATTTAACAGGCAGTCCCATCATTAACTCCAGATCACTGGAGGAACCCTGCTGGGGAGTTGTGCCCAGGGAGCCTCTAGTCAGTCCTTCTTAAGTTGGCAGAGTGGGCAGGTAAAAGGATTGTACACAGAGAAAGGGGGGGGGGGGGGGGGGGTTGTCTCAGGAGAGGCAACCTTTCCACAGGCTCGGTTAAATTGGATGCACAAACACTGGACACTCCTATTAGCAGCTGTATGTGCAATTATCACATGATGCTCCACAGAACTGTCTGGACTATGTGGGTGGGGTGGGGTGGGGAGCAGTCGCAGGGGTACAAAGCAGCAAACTACGGACACAAAGACAATGCATGACCTCATGCCTGCGGTCAACCACGGGCTCCAGAGAGTTAAGGCTCCTCCACACGATAATCAATGGACACTATTGAGCAGTGGCAACAAAAATAGAACGAAATGGTAAACTACAAGGCGGCGGCAAAAGGGGTTTGGCAGTGGTGTGCGGGGTCGTATTGAAAATAATTAGACTCTAATGTAATTGGACGCTCCAAGCGGAGTGTGTCACCATGGCGTCTCTATACGGAGGCCTTTAGAGAGAGTGAGTCAAACAGAGGCACATAGGAGGGATCAGAAGAGCTAGAAGACACAACATAATCACTACATAAATAATAAAGTTAAGTAAAGTAAAAAACGAGGATGGGAACTTTTTTGATTTACACAGTAAACCAGACATCGGTGGAAGGGAAATATAACTCAAAGAAATGCTGCTTTCATTTCTAATGTGATGTCAAATTGCGCTCAATGTGTATAAATGGCTAATGGCAAATGCCTAAAACTGGAACTGAGGCGTAAACAACAACATTTTAACGGACATAATACACCCATCAAAAGTTGCTAGGTAAAATAGCTGAATTGCTGAAATTCTATGACATTCTACTTCTAAATGTAATGAAATTCTATTTCTAACAATAGACGGAGGTCAGACAGGAGATATTGTTTTGTTTTTTTTCCTGGTGGAAACGGTCATTGGGGGGGTTACTCACAGAAGCCGTTGAGGTCCTGGCTGCTGGTGGAGAAGGGGTCGTCCTTGTGCAGGGTGCTGACCTTGCCCGTGCTCTTGTCGGCCGTGCCCACGGGGCCCATCTCCCGCTGGGTGCTGCTGCTGGCCGTCTCCTTCTGCTTTTTGGCCAGTTTCCTTCAAACGGCCCCACAGAGAACACAAGAGGAGGTTGACGCCCGCACAAAAGATTGGGGAGAGTGGGGGGGGATACCCCACCACCACCACCATCAACACCACCTCTTTTTCCATCCACCACACGAAGACAGTCCATCACAACATGAGCAAACCACATTTGAGCACACTAACAACGATGAGCGAGTGAGTGAGTGAGTGAGTGAGTGAGTGAGTGAGTGAGCGAGTGAGTGAGCGAGTGAGTGAGAGAGAGAGAGAGCAAGAGAAGGTCGATCGTATGCACTGAGCCAGATTCTGGAGTGAGTCCAGTGACATGTTTAGGGCGGCTTTGGAATAATGACCCCCAAACAAAATGTGATGAATAGATTAGAAGCATATTATTCTGCAGTGACCTCCCCCGAAGCGAGATAGAGCCTTCCGGTCAAGCTTAGACTTTTAAAACAGCCAATTGTGGATTGTCAGCGTTTTTGACAGGTGGTTGCATAGTCCAGGAGGGAGATTATGGAAAACGTGGCATAAGATGAAGGGAAAAGCGCCTTCATTATCCTGGGTTTTTACTTGCCATGTGGAACAAAGCAAATCAGTCACACAACAACAGCAAACACTACAGAAACATTCTACATGCTTGACCACACCAAAGTGGTCACCTCCTATTCCATTTAGTGCGTTACAACACCAAGAGAGCCTATGCCCTCGGTGCACATGGAGTGGCTTTCAATAAGTCTCTGCTCATAAATTAATGATGGGTCAGCTCGAATATGGTCGTTGTATAGCCATTATATTTTAACAGCTGAGTTTTAGCTTTAAGGGACCATAGCTCCAGCCAGTGTGAGTCAGCGTCAATTTCATTACTCAGTGAATTCAAATGTGCACTACTGCTGCACTGGGAGATCTTAGTGATGACCACTTAAAGTAGTCCATGACCCATTAACACTGAGATGAATCACGCGAGGAAAATGTACCAAGACTATGAAAGCGCAACCTCATCGTGTCTATACTTCCCTCTGCTACCTTTGAGAGAGATCACCTCCAGTTTTGTCCTATTCCATAACTTAACAGCGTTGCACTATGGCGCTCTAAAGAAACAATTTATATGAGCACATAGATTGTTATATACAATCAACATGTTCACTGTGTACCACAGAGACAGTTCAATTCAAGTAACTTTTAACCAGACTGTATAATCAGAAATATAGCAGATCACATGATGATCTCAGCTGACTACTAACAGAAAACCTTTCAGTGATCTTCTACTTTATTTCTGTCAGATGTCATATAAAGCCATAAGACAAAACCACGCATTGAAAACCAAAAGGACGACATCTGCAGTGCAGTCTTATTCTATTTTCTGCTCTTCCCCTCATGGAAATAAAGCATCAAGAGTTGATACATTATGCAAACTATATATATATATATATATACTGTGTATATATATATATGCACGTCTGCATTAGGGTATGTGCGTGTCTGATGTCTATGTCTGCATATGGCTTCAGTCTTTTGTTCCAATTCGAAGTCTGCCAGTCTTTTGTTGCGTCTGTTTTTATAGATGTGAGTGGGTGCAATTCTTCTCAATCAAAGACAGAACTCAGAAAAAGCTTAGCTGTCTGTTTCTACAACCTTTCTGGAGAAATTCTTCCCTGAAAGGAGCTTTAGAAAATGTTCTAAGTTTGTGAACTGCTGATTGCTGCCTCCTTATCCATTCCTTGTGCACTTTTTTGTGAGGGGAAAAACACTTCCTTTCTCTGAATGAGAATGAAAGGGGTAAGTACATGTTGCCCCATAGCAAGTGCTAAGATAAATACAGCAGTTGAACGGGAAGAGCTGAATTAAAAAGAACGGCAGATTACAGAGCACACATGAGTTAGAGAGAGTCATTGAGGACAAGGAAAAAGATAGAGAGAACAGAGAGAGACAGAGAGAGAGAGAGAGAGAGAGAGAGAAAGAGAGTTTGGGGAGTACTCTATCTGGGTGGTTTGGTATCACCTCTGACGCCTCTGGGCCTCCAGCGAGCCCACATCGTCTCATCGTCCACCCCAGCGAGCCACAGGAGCCCAGCTCCGTGCACACGCCGCCGATAAACACGCCACTGATGACCGCCTGGGTGTCTGCGACTGGCCCCGGATAGATTAGAATGGCACTGTAGGGGTCTTTCATCAAAACAAACCTCCGGTCGCCTACAGACCCTCCTTCCACCGCCATTTTCAGAGATGTAGCAAAAGGTCACCAAAAAAGCCCTCATTACCAAAACCTTCTGAGCAGATCTGCCCACTAACTATTCCCATAATCATCTCGTTTTAAATGACAAATTCCTTGCATATTGTAAGTGGCAATGAACTAGAGATAATCCTTATTTAATGAATGTCAAAGCAGCACTTCATTAAGAGTAAGGTTATCCTGAGCAGGATGGCCCGCCACGTCCTAGTGTTTTATGGCACCAACTTTGTTAATTGCGCAGCACTTGATGTCCTGATAATAATGAATCCTTTCTCAGGAAGTGCAATGGCACATTAAAATAAAGTGGAGAGAGAGAGAGAGAGAGAGAGAGCGAGAGAGAGAGAGAGAGAGAGAGAGAGAGAGAGAGAGAGAGAGAGAGAGAGAGGAGAGAGAGAGAGAGAGGGGAAAAGAAAGGAAAAGAGAAGTTGGACCCTTGACAAACCACAGCATTAAAAGGATTGTCTGCCATAAATATAAACTACTGTAATAAATAAAAAACATACATAAAAATGTAAATAAAATGACAGCTTCATCACCTCATGATATCGACAGTCCAAATCAATTAGTCGTTTATAGAACATGGATGCCAAAGGTATTGAGTTGTGCTGAAGAGGGGTTTGTAAGAGCAGTGAATGGAAGACAAGCAGCCTGGTGATGGAGACAGCATGCATGCATGTAAGCCGTATGGGTCATATCAATGCCATAGAGCATACAGTAGCATCCCGGGTAGGCATGCAAACACTTCATCAGCCAGATACGGCGCAAACACAACTACACACGCTCAAAGGAAGCTCCTTCATGTTCAGAATCAGAATGGTGTGTCTGCTGTTGCACTGTGTGTCCGTGCAGTGTTTGTAGGTAACCGCGCCTGTGTGTGTGTGTGTGTGTGTGTGTGTGTGTGTGTGTGTGTGTGTGTGTGTGTGCGCGTGTGTGCGAGTGTGTGTGTATATATGTATGCGCTGCACGCTTATGTTTGTCCAGCCTTGAAGGCTGTGTCCGACTTTGAGGAAGAGGAGATAAGGGATATACTGTATATATACAGTATATATATATATGCTAACTCTGATGGAGCCAACAGGGGGAGGAGCGCCCCGTTGGGGTCTCATATCCTCTCTCCAGCCCCAGCGGAATGGACTAGAAAGGAGCTGCATTTGCTCTACAGAGGGGTGCTGATGCAGTGTGGCTGGCGGCAGCCTGTAGGCATCACATCAGCACCAGATGACAAGTGCTCCAGAGAAAGCTACAGGCAGCCGTCCTCCAGCACAGCACAACCCGCCTCTCATCCATATTTCAGGAGCTTCCAGGGGGGAGAAAAAAGAAAACACACACTGCCGGCTAGCCTTGGACGCAGAAAGCTTTTAAATCCTTTATCATGCTAAAGAAACGGCCAAGAGCTGTGCGTCTGCGGAAGACCACGTCACGCTGGGCGAGTGAAATAGTCTGACCCCCGGTGAAATACGACTGGCATAATGTTGGTGGCCACTTTAGTGCCAGAGAACATTTTCAAAAAAGATTAAGGACTGGGCATGGGTCTCGCCACGAACCGGTCACATCTGTGAAAAACTTGTTGATGTCAGAGTAAGCTGAAATCAATAATATCGAAAGCTGTCAGTTATATCTCTTTGTGATGTCAATGACAGCTTGGCTTAAAGTGGGTTGTGCCTCACTGACAAATGTCACATTTTGTTTAGATGTCACTTTTTAGTATTTCAAAGGGCATTGAAATGAAATATGTTTACAAATAACAAGTTGGATGCTCCAAATGAGTACATATGCATGACTTCAAAGCTTTTACTTGGTCCAATTAACATGGAATGCCGCCCCCGGCACTGCTAGCATTTAAAAACAGCTCCTCTGTGTTAGAGGATCAACTAGAAGATGGTTATCGGAGACAACATGACTGTGAATTAGTCAGCATGTCAACATAATGTATACTGACTAGTCAAGTGGTACTGCTGATAAAAGATGGCAGTGGCATTTTAACCGCTGATTTACATCTGTTGTATGGCACGATAATATTTCATTAAGTCATTAATTATTGAGTAGTCTAATTTAACAGAGTCAGTGATTCAAATAAAGATTTAATACAAGACATCTATCATGAACTTCTGAGTGTTTTCCGCGCAGAGTTCCTTCCTCTCGTTAATGAGCGGTGAGGTTGTAATGACGAAAATGAAAATAAATGATCCACTTAACGGAAAATTCCCCAAACCAAGCCAAAGAAAAAAGTAGAGGAAATAACTGGATGCAAATCCAAGAGAAAATGGCAATTAAAACAACCCTGTGTGTGTGTGTGTGTGTGTGTGTGTGTGTGTGTGTGTGTGTGTTTGTGTGTGTGTGTGTGTGAGAGAGAGAGAGAGAGAGAGAGAGAAAGAAAGAAAGAGATTGTGTGTGTGTGTGTGTGTGTGTGTGTGTGTGAGTCTAACAACCAGGATGCTAAACACAAACTAACTCTGTTCTTTTTGTAGGTGCTGAGATGCTTTGTCCACCATGGCATTGCTGATTGGTTAAAAGGGCTCACTCTGATCTCCACAATGAGGTCATGGGGCAGAGTTTGGGGGTTGGAGGTCTGCATGTTCAGTCTGAACTGCATAGAACTGGGGGGACTTCTAGGAACTAGACTCTCAGAAAGGGGTACATTTCATTGGGGACAGTAACTGCAATCCTATGACTGTACACAGGACAATATCATAGAGTCTCACTACTTGGGCTAAGACTCAATGCTCATGTTTTGAAACACCATAAAATTAGTTCAGCAAGAATATGGTAACAGTAAAGAAAGATACGTATTCATTCGTGAAGAAGAGGCCTTACTTTAATGCTACTTACAGGTAGTAAGAGTAGGAATACGCATTTCTTCTGAAGCATGAAGGCAAGCCAGTTGGGACAAATTGAGCACCCAAAAAAAGGACAAACACATGGATTGATTAGTTATCTTATCCCTCCCTCCCACTTGCAACAGGGAGGCAGAGCTGGTTGAGAGAGAGAGACAGGGGGATAGAGAGAGAGAGAGGGAGAGAGAGAGAGATGAGGAAAGAGAAAGGGTGAGAGAGAGAAGGAGAGAGATAGAGAGAGAATGATAGAAAGAGAGCGAGACAGAGAGAGAAAGAGAGAGGGGTAGA
>NC_085002.1:29565784-29583284 GCF_963854185.1 Sardina pilchardus | reverse complement strand
GAGTGACAGAGTGAGTGGATGGCAGGTCGGGACACACATGGGCTCTTGATTTTATTTTGATTTTTTTTTCCCCGACATAATGGATGGCACAAGTGGCACGCAAGATGCATAGCCAGAAGTAAACATACAATACCCCACGCTCAGGGTTCTCCAGGAGTGTATTTCCCTAGCAGGCGGGAGCGAGGGAGGAAGAAGACCACAGAAGAGCACATAAGACTTGGGGGTGAAGGGGAGGCAGACAGATGAAGAAGTATATACTGCATACAGACTGGCACATTGGGTTGATGCTGATCAGGTTAGAAGGTGACTTGGACGGCTTTAGAGCTTTCTGCCGCGTGAAGATACACCGTCTGACTCCTCCATTTTGATATTTAGGCAGTGGAGGCGGTGCTGACATTTTCACTAAATTCTTTCTGATGACACCCATTTATATCAATAGCAGGAGTCCTTCTGGAGCTTTATTTGGCCTGAGGTTTGCTGCACTAAAGTAATGAGTCAACCTAAGTGGTTCATCTAATCTCACACCATCTTTTAAGAAATCCCATTTCTGAAAGCCGACAGCATGATTGTTTGCAGAAAAAATGACGGTAAATAGAAAGAAAGAAAAAAGGAAAAAAAAACAGAAACAAAACAGACAGTGTCTCAGGGGATATAGCTTGAGAGAAAAAGAGATCTAAATATCAAAGTGAAGTTTAGTTTGTGACGGCTGAGACAGGGCTCCCTGCACCGGTGAGAGTGCGGCCGAGCGCCACATCTGGCTGCACCATGCAGTAGATCTAAGAGGAAGGTGCGAGGTGAAGGTGTTGGGTCCCACTCGCGCTGCTTGCTTGAGGAGTGGAGCTCCTTAGGTGTCCGAAGATGCCCGACTCTTACTCAATCCTACAGCATGATGCCATTAGAGGCATGAGCTCCTTAGGTGTCCGAACAGACCCGACTCTTAGTCTATCCTACAGCAAGACGCCATTAGAGGCATGAGCTCCTTAGGTGTCCGAACAGACCCGACTCTTAGTCTATCCTACAGCAAGACGCCATTAGAGGCATGAGCTCCTTATAGTGTCCGAACAGACCCGACTCTTACTCTATCCTACAGCGAGATGCCATTAGAGGCATGAGCTGGGTGGCTGTTCATTAAGCTCTTATCAGACTGACTGAAACCATCAGCTCATTATGGTAGGGGTGAGCAAGATGCTACTGCATAATCAATTGTTAATACAATTGTTACATTTAACTTGTATCGTTATGCGTATGTCGCTTTCAAAGCATCTGTTACATACCATAACAATAACCATAATCATATCATTAACCAGCAATGTAGGTGATTGATTCACAATGTTTATATTTAAATACATATGTTGCTCGACCTGGGAGCAAGTTAAATGTTATTTTTTTCCATTAGATTGCTGCATTCCTACATCTATATTAACTGCTTATCATTTCCCAGCTACTCCTGATTAGTAAAAACTCACGACTATTCCACTAATAAATCTAACACTGAGTGCTCGTAGGCTTGCGGTTGTAAAACAAAGCTGTGCGCTGGCAGACGGAGATGGCTAAGGGCTCTTGCTCGGCTGCCGCGCAGGAGATGGGAGGCTGATTCCCGGTGAAATATGGCGCAGGAGACTGCCAGATCTGATTAACAGATGCTACAGTGAGCGCTAGCCTGGCCGACGGACGGCACCGTCTACACACCATCTGAGTGTGTGCGCTCAAAACAATTAGTGCGCTGGACAGAATGCGAGGCAGCCTCTTTGCTCGCTCTCCCTCTTTCTTCTGAGCATGAAACCCGGCCGCTGCCTATTAGGGTCATGTTCTTCTGCACGTCCCCAATGGAGAGGCAGTGGCAGGCTATGACAGGGAATGTGTTAGGGTTGAAATTTTAGCGGCAGTTTTCAGTCCTGCAAAATTGAAGAGGAACACAACGACCTATCAAGCCAATTGAGTTCTCTGCCGGGTGAAATTTTTGGGTGGAATTACCAGAACACATACCAGATGTCAAAAATTCTAAACTTTTATGAGAAATTTTCTGTCATTAAAATTGAATCAGCTGCCATGCTGGAATTGTTAAATGGTTCCTTTAAGTGGCGCAAAACAAGCCCTGAGGCCATTTAACACACATGGAGAAGAGAAATGCCATTAAGAGCAGCATGTCCACTCCACCCATCCTTACAGCTATTATATTTGAGTCCGAAAGTCCATTTTCGCTACTCCAAAACATGTGTAACTTTACCTCTGAGAGCTTAAAAGGACAGTTTACTTGCTTTCAACAACTATTTTTGCACGAATAATTCATGGCGACTGAAAGCCTTGTAAAACGCTGCAATTTCTAAAACATCGTACTCCCACACTGTCCAAGTCACAGCAATGAAACATGGATGACCTGGCATTGGGGGGGGGGGAGGAGAGAGGAGCGTTCCAGAATATTGTAGCCTAAGCATTTTCCACCCGTTCTCCCAGTCTGTGTGTTATGGCGCATGGCAATCTATACTCAGGTCTATTTATGAGTCTATTGGTCTCCGGCCTTCTGATTTGCATCTGACCTTTTGCTCCTGTAACGCCCACGGCCCTGTTCTGTGAGCGCAGATCCTGCTTTAATTAGCACACTAGACCTGCAGTAAAGGGGCTGCTGCAGACAGATTGCTCCGTGTGCCCAGGGAAGGCAGAACGTATATTTGTTTCAGCCGAGTGCTAGCTCTTGCCTGCTTCACGCACAGAACATGATCACTTGTTCAACGCTGTATGGCAAACGTTGCTTTTTGGAGAGTGGGATAATTTTCCTCATTCAACTTACAAAAAAAAAAAAAAAAAAAACATAAACTATATAACCTCTATTTAGGCTATCATAAATCAGTATGTTTGTTTGTTTGACAAGGAACATTTCACACACAAAATCCACAACACAAAATCTCTGCATCAAACGTGACACTCCTTTTGCAGCCTGCCACTGAATCCTATTCGACTAACTCGGTTGGTTTGGAGGTGCAGATGTATTGCAGCAGGGTGGACACACGTGTGACTATGAGAAACCAGTTTCTGCAAATCCTCTTAGAGCAAAATGGCATGGGCAGTATGTCATTGAGGGGAGATCTACAGGGAAGGGGACAGGGAAAGGAAACAGGGGATGCAGTGGAGGTAAGCCAGTGTGCATGTTTAAACGAGACAGAAAGCTGATTGCCCACAGCACCCAAACCCTCCCGCCCCACCTACAGTACACTAGACATATGCCCCATCTACATTACACTAAACATATTCCCCATCTACAGTACACTAGACATATGCCCCCATCTACAGTACACTAGATATATGCCCCATCTACAGTACACTAGACATAATCCCCATCTACAGTACACTAGACATAATCCCATCTACAGTACACTAGACATATTCCCCATCTACAGTACACTAGACATATGCCCCCATCTACAGTACACTAGACATATGCCCCCATCTACAGTACACTAGACATATGCCCCCATCTACAGTACACTAGACATATGCCCCATCTAGCACACTAGACATATGCCCCCATCTACAGTACACTAGACATATGCCCCCATCTACAGTACACTAGATATATGCCCCATCTACAGTACACTAGACATATGCCCCCATCTACAGTACACTAGATATATGCCCCATCTACAGTACACTAGACATATGCCCCCATCTACAGCACACTAGACATATGCCCCCATCTACAGTACACTAGACATATTCCCCATCTACAGTACACTAGACATATGCCCCCATCTACAATACACTAGACATATGCCCCCATCTACAGTACACTAGACATGTGCCCCCATCTACAGTACACTAGACATATGCCCCATCTACAGTACACTAGACATATGCCCCATCTACAGTACACTAGACATATGCCTCACTTAGATCTGTGTTAAATGTGAAGCCATGCGTTTGATACCCAGATTAAAATTCATTATTCAAAGACTTGCATGGTCTAAATCCTCAAATATTAATCAACACATTGATAGATACATTAATATTTCCATATTTAACACCATTCGCATACTGCTATGAAAGAACAATCTAGATGAACTCATCAAATCTTAATTCTAATGTGATTAGTAACTATTAGAAATCCAACTTTCCCATCCACTTTAACTTTTTAAAGCTCTTAAAAGAGAGAACACGTATTCCAGTGGAATGGGTGCGTTCGGGCGCCCATGTGTCCACTCTGTACCTTCTCTTGAACGTGAGCACGACGCCCAGGAGGATGATGACGAACATGAGGATCCCGGCGATGACGCCGGCCATCTTGACGGTGCTGTCCACCTGCTTCTCGGGCTCCACGGCGTTGGAGTTCTGGGTGGACGCACCTGCAGGGGGGACACAGACACATCACAGAGAGAGGAGGAGAGCGTTTAACTGGGGCCACCGCTGCCCAGCACGCTGGCTATCCTCCACACACACACACACACACACATTCATACACATACACACACACACACACACACACACACACACACACACACACACACACACAGACCCACGCACACACACACACACGCACACACACACACACACACACACATACAAACTCACATTCATATATACAGTATACACACACACACATTTACAAACTCATTCATACACACACACACACACACACACACACACACACACACACACACACATTTACAGACTTACACATTTACAAACTCACATTCATACACACACATGCATGTACACACACACACACACACACTTACAAACTCTCATTCATACACACAAGCACACACACGCACACACACACACACACCTACAGTAGACACACACACAAACAGTACACACGCACAACACGTGTATGGTTTCTATACACAAAAAAGGCTCCCACACACAAACACTCGAATGCTCAGACTCATACATAAATGGATGAAGATCCCCAACTATCAAGGCAAGATACTGTACACACTCAAACTCACATATTCATACACATCCACTCACACACAACACATGCAACTTGAAAGGCACTGCGGCAACTGAATAACAAGTGCTGGACTACAACATGCTTGTGGCATTGACAGGCAGGCCCTGTTGTGTGCCGAGGCCATTATTTCAGCGCCACAGTGAACCAACTGTCAGACACCATTTGTGGGTTCAGCTCGGCTGATACAACTATCAGCATCAGCAGGGCAATAGGCCATTACACAGCACAGTCGCACACACGGCCAAAAGTGTACGGAGACGGCGGTAAGTGGCACGCTAGACATTAAGCAATGCACACAATACCACCGCAGCGAGCCGCGGAGCGAGAGTCGACGTCAGTTTGATCGCTCACGACTCGATGAGCCGCGTATGCATGAAAGGAAAGATTATGCGCACGGCCCAGTTCAATTGGAAACGGAAGGGCTGGTTAGGAAAAAGACGTGCAAGGGTGGGCCTCAGCTGAGGCAGCACAGATGGTTCGTACAGTAACACTTTTATTCTGCTGGGTGAACTCAGTCATTCAGACGGTATTTATGGAAGCCAACATTTTGTCTCATAGTGCCTGCCAAATCATGCAGAATGATCAAATGATGTGCGTTTTTTTCCCTTAACTCCCGAAAAAAGACACAAGGGAGAATGAGGAAAAACATTATCAAGCCAGGGTTTTTATGGCAATAAACAGTAACAATAATAACAATCTGTACACTACTATTTAGACATTAGATTCTCAAGTCTTATGAGACTGTGCTGTATGTAATGCATTAAGGCATCTAAATTATTCCTTTCGTTTACGACATTTATTCCCTAACAATGGAGAGAAGTAAGAATTAAGTAAGTGTAAAGGCACTGATAGTCTTTCTTCCACCATTCTCAACCATTTCACTGACATTTATCTGCACTCTACTAACTACTATATGACCGTTTCCCCTACCAGTCAGAAATAGTTGTTTATTAAAAAAAAGTATCCAACACAACTTTGGCTACTTTTACAAGCCATGCAAGCTTTTTAATCGTTATCTCAAAGCGGCCAACTGGTCGATGAAGCGGCCAGTGGTGTGGATGTCGACTTGCTGATAACATGTTACAGTGCGGCTACTTGGTCGTGAGTTTGCGACTTTATCTCTACACTCCCGACACCTGGGTTGCCGTGGTTGCGGCATCAAACCCCGCATTTCGCCGTGGCTAAACAGTTTTACTGCACACGCCTCGGCTTGATTCCTTGACTTTGCTCTTGCTATCAGTGGCACAGAGGTTGATAAAGAGGCCGCGGATGGGTTGAGATATTTCTCTTCCAATGAGCGCGGCTATCGACAAAAAAAGAACCTAGTCGACAGAGTGGCTATGGGAAAAATCATTACATTTCTGTACAAATCTGTTCAGTAAGGTTTTTTTTTTTCCTTTGTATCTTACATTTCCCTCTGAGCGAACACCTTGAATCAATTCCACCATGTCCACAACATTCCATCACATCAACTCCCATTAATCCGAGACTCTCCACTGCCGTTGCTGATGCAAGCCATCTGACACTTGTCATGTCATGCAGATGCTTATTACTGCTCCAGCTGCAGTGGACAACTCGCTGACAGACCACTATTGACAACACGTGTCACGGGGACCGTCCTCCCGCCTGACACCGGGGGCCAGTCAAGTGTCTCGTCTGATTCCAGCCGCGGCGGCATGACGGACAGACACGCATGCAATCTAACTGTCAACAAGGCTAATTTACGCTAAGCATGTATACATGCTCTGCTGAGGGAATATTTGGGAGCTAGAGTGTATTACGTGGAATGCTACCAAATGACACTGAATGACAGCTTAAGGGTCTGAACAGCAATGTTGCACAGTCAATGTCACAGAGATATTCTAAATTAAGAGAGATATACACATGCATATAGGAGCCATTCAATGGCCATTTTCCTTCCTCTCCCACTGAATAGCTTTTAATAGATGCCAACAGTTGTGCAACCTTGAGAGACAATGGCCTGCTATTAATCTGCCATGCCTGTGCTGTGTGGGAAGATCTATATAATCCAAACCTCCACAGATATTTCCTTTACACAAAGCTTGAAGAAAATACATTGAAGAAAAAGAGATTAAAAATCCCAAACACCCTGAAATCGTATGGACCTGCAGCTGCACACCCTTCCCCCTATACTGACGAGAGGGCTAAAGACACTCTCCCTCCTGCCAAGCGCTGTTAACATGCGTCGCCAAAGTGGCTCCAGCCCACTCCGGTCCTCAACAGTGCGGAAATAACTTGCCCTTAAATGCAACACATTTACATGCCAGTGTGGTTCACCTACAGGTTCACGTTGCAACAGGCGAGGCACAGAGTAGGTGGCCACTTCACATTTTCAATAAACAATTATGCGCCCCAGTCATGACAGAGAGATATGAGGACCTCTGGGTGCATTTGCATACATCTGGGTCTCCATTTGTTTAAAGAGGAGGCAATGTGAAGACAATTTCACCAGCCTTGACAGGCAGTATACTATACGGGTGACTCCTGTGTGTGTCTCTGTGTATGCTCGCGCGCACACACACAGACACACACACACACACACACACACACACACACACATATATATACATATATATATATATATATATATATATATATATGCGTGTATGTGTGTGCATGCATGACAGTGTGTGTGTGTGTGTGTGTGGGTGTGTGTGTGTGTGTGTGTGTGTGTGTGTGTGTGTTGTATTTGTAGCTGGGCACATTCCAAGCAGGCCCAGGTAATGTGTGGCGCGGGCGCGGGCAGGAGAGGGCATGTATCACCTCTGTCCCATTACGCCGGCCGCCTGATGCGCTGTCCTCCGCCAGCCTGCACACTGATTGGGTTCAGCAGTTCATCATGTAACAATAGAGAGCCCATCTGGCTCGCTTCAGCCTATTTTCTGATACCACACTGGACCGCGCTGGCCCTCGCAATCCCAGCAACTTAACAAGGCTCCGACCGGCGGCGAGGCTTATCTCCACCTATCTGCAGGTGGCTGGCAGCGGAAGGCTTGTAAAGGCCGC
The DNA here is from genome assembly GCF_963854185.1 of Sardina pilchardus. NCBI lineage: Eukaryota > Metazoa > Chordata > Actinopteri > Clupeiformes > Clupeidae > Sardina > Sardina pilchardus. The sequence continues at coordinate 29,575,309 of NC_085002.1, read as the reverse complement.
AAAAAAAATCCAACCGTGCCCTTACAGAGAGCAGGGGACAACAGGTACCTGTCGAGCGCAGAAAAGTCTTTAAGTACATTTGGAATGGTCTCTTAGCAGTAGCGGTGGCGGCGTAATGCCTATCGGAGATTCTGGTTATTGCAATATCGAGCTCATTATCCGCGTATAGATGGGACACGGGGTTGATGGAGAGGATCAAATAAGTCACACTGCGGCATTTGCAGGAGACAAAAGCCATTTGGAGCCTGATTTAGAAGCCCTTGATCCATTATAAAAATGTTAAGCCCGGGGTGATTAACCGGCTCTCCACACACTTCCTCACGCCCCCGGCCTTGGTTGTTTGCCTAAAAAGAAAGATGGAAATCCTATTTTATTTTGGGTCGGAGGAAAATGAAGCATGAGACGAGGAATTAGAACTAAAACCCACAATATTAAACCTTAATTCCATCCATGTTCCGCGGGTGAAGTTGAATGAGCAGCCCCTGCTCGTTGTTATGGAGTGATTCTTGGATACTGTTCAATAAGGCAACCAAGTAGGCAGAACTTAAGCCTATAAAGCACACACAGTGAAGGCACACACACACACACACACACACACACACACACACACACACACACACACACATCTCAGAGGGACACTTGAGGCTTGTGGTGGCGTAGCGGCGCTCTCGTCGGATGCTCTTGGGGCTTAGAGCGGGGCAGACAGAGCTGGGGAGTCCGCTGCTCCGCAGAACAGCTGCGCTGAGTGCCCCCTAATGGGATTATAATCTCAGTTACCGCAGCTCGCGGGGTCAGATGCACACAGATTACGGATACTCAAACAGAACTGTAAACAATCCACAGCGCTAATGGCACTAGGATGGAACCTCAAGCTCATTGTGGAGCACAATAGCGGGTCATTGGGTCAGCCGAGATCCGGTGCATTGCTAATACTTTAAATCCTTTGTCCTGTTTCTTTTAAAAATGTTTTGGGGGGAAGTTGCATTTACTTACAGTGCTTCTAAATGGCGGGTGTGGATTTTTAGTCAACAATGCTGCCACTGTTTGCCAAATGCCTACAAATTTTAGGCTTTAATCCAACACATCTAATGCTAGTCACAACAAAGTAGAATTATGCAAAGTAAAAATCAAGGTTTCAAAACAGGGAAGCTTGGTGTGCAGAATAAATCTAAAAGAAGGCAACATGAGAAAAGTATATTTTAGACATGCTTCAACAGCCATTTCATACTCTACATTTCAACAGCGCCACTGTTGCTTCAAAATGCAACCATAATGGCTGAATAGAGACTAGATAAAGATGGGGAGTTCCAAAACAGGCCAATTACCTCAGCAAACAAAATGGCACACTAAGTCATGATCATTAACTCCAAAAAAAAACTCTGCTAAAAATACACGCCGCCTTGTCTAAACCCGTACACTCCACAAGTCTTTGAGAGCACGCACACGTCTCGTCTCATCTCGGCCCATTTCTGATTTGCGTCAGGGCAATTGAGCATTTTGTAAGTGCCCCTGAGGGCAGCTGAAGGCTCACTGAGGCTTGGCGAGAGTCGCAGGTAGGCTTTAGAAACGGCGCACAATGGCCGCGGCTCCCGCGCACCTGTGTGTTCATCAGGTGTGAACCGCGGAGACGCCGAGACGCACGGCAGCCGCCACGGAAACCCTGCAGTGTTTCTCACCTCCACCGCAGTCTCCTGAGGCCAACGGCTCACACAGCTGAACTGCCAACCCCCACCACCCCCCCCCCCCCCCACACACACACACACACACATCTCGCCTCCACCCGCACACCCATGGAGGTGCTACTCAAGCCCACGGCTGGGACTGGATGGTCAAGGGGAGCCAGAGAAAGCCTCCTGTCAGTAGCAGTGTAAGGCCAGGCCTGTGAGTGTGATTCCCTTTCAATCTACACACAGACACACACAGACACACACAGACACACACACACACACACACACACACACACACACACACACACACACACACACACACACACACACGCACGCACCTCCTCTCAGTTGCAGTGTACTGTAAGGCCAGGCCTGTGTGTGTGATTCCCTTTCAATCTATACACACACACACACGCACAGACACACACACAGACACACACACACACACACCTCCTCTCAGTAGCAGTGTAAGGCGAGGCCTGTGTCTGTGTGCGATTCCCTTTCAATTCATGGTCATACTGCACATAGATACCATGGCGTAGGATACCTTATGAGATGTAACTCACCTCATTCTAATAATACACATATGCACACAAAACTCTCACACAAATACTGTCATACCGACGTGTGAACACATCCACATCCACACACACGCATATGCACTCACACACATGCACTCACACACATGCACACACACACACGCACACACACACACACACACATACATTACACACACACACACACACACACACACACACACACACACACACACACACACACACACACACACACACACACACACACACACACACATACTCACATGCACACACACGTACATACAAACAGAAACACACACACACACACACAAACTTTCTCTCTCTCTCTCTCTCACACACACACACACACACACACACACACACACACACACACACACACACACGCATATGCACTCACACACATGCACTCACACACATGCACACACACACACGCACACACACACACACACATACATTACACACACACAGACACACACACACACACACACACACACACACACACACACACACACACACACACACACACACACACACACACACATACATACACACACACACACACACACACACACACACAGTAAGGCTGGCAGGATGCAGGATGTGTTTGAATGTCAGTGAAGCAATCAGGATAGGGTTTATGGTTAACATAACATGTTCCATTGTTTAGAATGGTTTGCTCAAATCCTTATTCAAGCTTCCCCTACGAATATCATTTGAAATCACATGATATTTTCAAAATACAAATTCGCTAAGCCTCTCATTTTCAACAGGTTTCACAGTGTATTACATAGAAACACTCTTTTTTTTACAGCATACTGTAGTCCAGGTTATAATTGTTTATATTTTGTTTGTTCAATAACTTCAATAAGGACATGAGCAAGCGGACAGATGTTGAATGCCAGGGACCTTTACAAATGCAAAACCAAAGCAGAAAACAGTCTGACCAGTGGGGGAAGTGAGGGGGGGACGGGGGGACATAAGCAGGACACTCTGGGGGGATGGTAGTGTCAATGGAAATGAGAGCCAGCTACACTGTTTTTGAGGACCAGACATGCAAACAAATGCATTAAAAATGTGTAACAAGAGAAAAAAAGGTGCCAACATAGGGAGAAACCATAAGAAATGGCTATTAAAAAAAAACAACAACAAAAAAATGAGGATATAAGAAAGAAATCTGACTATGGAGCAGTAATAATCACCTTCACTGGGGATGACAAGTATGTACGGCGTGGTTATTTGTCCCCTACCTATTACCACTAAGACAATGTTTACAGTTCCAGGTCAGCATGCATGAGAGAAGGGAAACAAAGAAAAAAGTCTAAAAAATATGTCTCCATTTCCAAAATGCTCAAGTCTTCTTTATTGATTAAAGCATGTTATCTGTATGGCTATTTTGATGGGGGGAGGGGGGGTTTGGGGTACAGTAAGATCTTGTTCGGGAAATTCTATAAAAGATAATGACATTTTCATCAAGTTTCTGAATGTCTCCATAAAGTGCTCATGACTGGATGGAGAACTGTGTCTGACTGCATCCGTACATCTGTGTATAAACGGCAGGATACTCTCATCTACGTGCATGTGGATGGCACACTGTGATGCAAGCACTCAAATCAAATCAATCCGTGCTTCTGACTGCAAAACAAACCAATGGAGAACAAAATGCAAAAAAAGAACAGAATAGAAAAAGACAGAACAAAACAAAAATCACTGATTTCTTTTTTTTTTAACTTTGTGGCAGAGACCGTTCCTTATCACACAATCAGAGAGAGGGTATGCATCGAAGCACCTAAACTGGTTCTCTTGTTTAGATCGATTCTTTCGTCATCTTTTTTTTTGTATTGCTCATTAACCTGTCTGACTGGCAGTGAGGAATGCTAAAGCCACAAAGTTATAAGCATGTGGTTCTCCTGAGCAGGCACACAGGCTTTCCCCACTCACAGTGAAACTCAACTCAACTCAAATCAAACTTAGGGAAGAGGGATGGCAAAAAATGAGCAAAGCAAAAAAAATGAATTGAAATAAATAAATCAATGAGCAACCAAAAGAAAGCAGATTGACAATGCAGGATGACTGAATGACAACTAGAGTTAAACAGACAATGGCAGCTGTGTGCACAGATGCATGGCTATTTGAATGAATAAGCTGTAACTTAGACAATAGAAAGAGGGAACAAAAGCAAAAGAAAGGTAATGAAGCTGATGCTTTTGCTGGGGTCAACCATGTTATGCAATATTCATTAGATTGGATAAAAGGTTTAGCACCAATACTACTGGTCCATAACTGGACATGAACTACTCTGTAAGGATGTACAACAGAGACGACAAGACCAAGAAATCAAACCAAACCAAACCAAACCAAACCAAACCATGGGCAAAATAAAACATGACATGGGGCTGAAATGGAGAGTCTTAACAGAATCCTCAGCTACAGACTGAGTCATGCAGGTTTAGGTGAGGGCATAGAGGTCCAGTTTAAACACTGCCATACTGCCTCTGACCCTATCAGTATTTACTCAACAGTGACACACCTCGGGCTCCACTGAGAGAGCACACAATGCTAAACACTAAGTCCCCTGTGAGGAGATGAGCCCTCCATTTAAATGGAACTCGACTGTCTTTTGGCAATAATGAACCAATTAAAAATGGGTAAACACAGCCTTATCAGCTGCAATTAGTCACTTATTATTTATACATGCAGACAAAGGAGGACAAAGTGCTCATACCTTTAGTAGCCAGTCGGACACAGTTGATTTTAGTTTCCTGGGAGAGGCAGAAAAAAGAGAGGGAAAAATAGAGCTGTGGTTAGTTTTTATATATATAGAAACTTTTCAATTGACATAAGATTGTGCAGTCAACAGTGCGTGTAAAAGAAAATATCTAGCATCTGGTGTTTGGCATGGTGAAGTATTTGGCAGACATCTTATTCACTCAGAAGAGTGGGTAGCCCCCGTGCAATTCTGTGCATTTTAGAAAACTGCCTTCATGTTGATGTCAATGACAATGCAACCATCAACAAGGAATAGCGCCAGTAGATGTGGGTGTGCTTTAAAAATGCATACAAATCCATTTGTATTGCTTCAATGTGTGCAGTGGCTTAGAATTGAGACCCTGTACAAAAGCAGAACAGATAGAAACACCTTTTGCTTTGCGTCAAATCCTAAGAGAACATTTCCCGTGCCTTTGGCGATGTAAACACTTCGATAAGCATGGTAAAAGACATCTCTGACCAAAATTAGGCAGAACAGTAATTTCCAGTCATTTATAGACGGTGTTCATGTGTCTGACAGGCTGCAATTACCAATGACATCAGCTGTGCACAGAGATCTACAGTATGTAGTCAACAGGGCAGCTCTGAAGTTGCTAAATGGCCACACAGATGCTACTCCTGAAGAGGACCGTAAGGTTTATACCCAGTCTTCAGTTTCGGTTACCCTGATAGAAAATATTTTGTGACGGGGTGGAGGATTGTAGTCGTTTGACTGCTCTTGTTTCAATAGTCATGAGGTGTACATATTAGATGAAGAACCGTTGTGCAAAGCCGGAGGATCTACTGGCGTTAAGAGAGAAGCATTTGGCTGTCCTAGATTGTTAGAGCTATCTTGTGTTTGCAGATCAACATGGCCACTCGACTGCGCTAAAGATGCTATCTCTATTCAGCATATTCTTTATGGAACCAAAGGCACATTAGAGGGTTATTACTGCAAGACATAAACAAACACAGGCAGTCATTTTCACAAACACACATGCCAATATGCGAGCAAGCTCACAGAAAGGCACACACACACACGCACACACACACACACACACACACACACACACACACACATACACACATACACACACCCCGATTTGATGGGCAGAGTTAATGCACAGTCAACATTAGTAATGTGAGGGAGGATTGAGCGGGTGCTGAACTGATCGATTTGTTTCATTTCAGTGGCACTCATTACTGTGCTGTAGGATGCTACATAATTCATTTAAATTAACCTGGATATTGATTCTCCACTCTCCGCAGTGGAAAGCTAACTATCTGGGGACCGGCGCAGCACAACTTGGGGAAGATGCTTTAAAAGCACTTAGAATTTGTTACACAGATGAGTATAGTTCATAATACTGTGCTGATTTGAGTTGAGGACGTTAGGAAATTAATTGAAGGGATTAGGGTGAGGCAGTCCAATTGATTCAGGGAGAAAATAATTGAAAAGAAAGGCTAAAGATCACAGTGAAATAAATGCCTCTCCTCTTTCTTTCTCTCTCGTTCTCTCTCTCTCTCTTTATGTATGAGTGTGTGTCCGCCTGTATGTGGGAAAACTCAAAAGTATATGCACTCATTCACACAAAAACAAGCACTCAGAAGAAGGCCCTGTCACAGCCTTGGATGCATCAAAAGAGCTTTTTGCATAAAAAGAAAGAAAGAAAGAAAGAAAATGCTGCACAGAATCAATCTATGAAGAGACACTACGGCCATGACGTTCACCACTCTCGACTTAAAAAAACATCCAGAGAGTTCTATTGCAAGAGTAAAACAAATGTATTTATTGTAAGTATGTAACTTGATTGTCTCTGGTGAATAAAAAGAGATATATCATATAAGTAAATAAAAAATAAATAAACAAAAAAAAACACAGCTACCAACACCACCAAGACAAACACAGCCCTGGCTGGAACCTTTCTCCCATGTATACCACCCCATCCAAAGCCATTGTCTGTCCTGAAGACTTTGACAAATGAACTGCCAGTATGGGGTTAGAAGGGTGACAGTCAGTCGGTGTGGCGGGCGTCTGAGACGCTTTGCCAGCCATGACTGTGTGCGCGAGATGATGAACCACAGGAGCAGATGGATTGAACTGTCAGGGGTGATTCAACCTCTTGTGTGGCCAGTCTGTCTTCCCGGACCATGACTGAGGCTGACACTGATTTGGTTCAGCCAAAAGGGCTTAAAATCATGTCTTACTCCTGCTTCACGTGCGCGCGCACGCACGCACACACACACACACACACACACACACGGGCGCACACAGGCGTGTGCACACGTGCACACACACACACACACACACACACACACAAACACACACACACACAGACTTACTCTGCGACCCTGAAAGCACGGGGGCTTACTTTCTCTGCAGAACAATATTGGAGAGTGAAACACCAGTTTGTACAGGTTGGTTGGAAACAATAGCCTCATTTATATAGACATCTTTTCTTCAATCAAATTGAAATGAATCTGATTAAAAAATTCAACTGAACTGCTTACATGAACGCTAATTAAAATGATTGCCGTTTTAACTGTATAAGATCCCAGCTGTATTGCTGCCATGGAAACTCCCTTGTTTACGTCACTGCGCATTATTACCAGATAGGGAACAACTGCACAGAAAAAAAGAAAAAAAGAAGTACCTGAGTACTAGCCTCGCGAGCCATCCACGTACTTCCGGCCAAGGATTGCCTCCACTACGAGTCTGGCCGTGCTCCTCTGTGGAGCATTCTGCTCGGTAGAATTGTAACAGAACGCCCCCCCTCCAGAAAGCAGCCAATAAACGAAGAGACGGGTTGGTGGGGGCGAAAGGGGGAGGGCGCTCGTGACGATGACGTTAAACGCCTGCGCTATGTTGTTATGAGTAACTATCGCCGATTGGGTGAGAGCTGTCCAATCAATTCAAACCAGAACTGGGCGTTACTTCCCGCTTCCTGCAAGCGCTTCAGAGCAAAGAAATTCCAGACCATAATACGAAATGAAATGGTAGTATTATGGGATGGTTAGGACCAGGCTACCTGAGTACTACATGGTTGGAATTTTCAATCAATCAGATTATCACAATGGAGTACACTACCTCTCTCAATCCGATTGGAAATGGAGTCGGATCGGGCTGAATCCGATAAGTTGAAATGTTTAAATTAAGTATTTTTATTCCGATTGAGCCATAGATATTAGAGTTTGCCTAAATAGAGCATCCACTTTCGGAGGAAGATTATAGAAACACTGTGACTTGTATGCCCACACCTAGGGATATCCCATTTTTCAAACATGTAAAAATGTAGAGAAAAAAATCTTGCAAATTACTTTCTGACCACTTCCTTATTTTTGGTGACACCATTGGGGGACCCCTAGTTTAAGAACCACGGGAGTAAAGCCCTGAACATGTTGGGCAAACTGAATGAACGGCCATGGCATGAGCTTAATTTGGTCTCTATTTTGCAAATCCTAAAGGCATACTATGCAGTCTCAGATTTTGGTGACTGTAGAGCTTCCCCTAGAGTCGTGATATATTCATATTTTACTTTGACACTGTAATAGCCTATTTCTCGTGGCTCGTTCCCAAGGGGGTAGGCGAACGCTTGGAGAGTGTAGACACTATGGGTGGCTCTGAGGCTAGGAGTAGACCACTTCTACGATTAAACACCTGCTATATAGCACCACAGGGCTATTAAAGCCAAAACAGGCAGCTTTTATTTGTCCAGCACAGGAAAAACTACCCGCATTTGAACACTGATTTCATTGTGTGTAACTTTCATACTGTAGCATCATTTTGTATCCGACTTTAAACTTCATTCAAGCTTCATTTAGCTGAATGTGGTGCCACTAGTTTATCATGTACAGTAGCATAATAAATCAAATTATGATGGCTTAGCTTCAGTCTAGCATCTTGTTGAACATGATCTCCCTCTCTACTAGATGCAACCCAAAACACCTGCATTATTGAAACTGAATTGTCTTCATTGATACTATATGCATGGGCTATGCTAAGAAGGGTCAGGAAAGAACAACATACTGTCGATCTACTGACTGGAGGTGGGGGTGGTGGAGGTGGGTTGGGCTAATGTAAAAGAGAGGAATGAAGGGGGAAAAATGTCAAAAAGTGTGCAAAGGGTGATCAATTGTTAAACATAATGTAGACAGCACACACAGGGACAGAAATGGGGGGGACAGAGAGAGACAGACAGACAGACAGAAAGACAAATTGAGGTAAAGAGAGAGAGGGTAAGAGGTATAGGTAGAGAGAGAGACAGAGAGAGAGGCAGAGAGAGAGAGAGAGAGAAAGAGAGAGAGAGAGATCCAGAGAGAGGCAACAGCTAGGGTGAGCGGTGTTCGATACTAGCAGCTTGTCAGGCTGGGCGAGGCAGGCTGGGGAGATGGCTGGACAACATCACTTACATAAAGTGACAGCTAAGGTTCAGCTTCAGGCCCTCCAGTCTAATAAGGCAGTGACAAACTGTCAAGCAGTTTTTACACTGATCCGCTAATGGCTCACAGCGAGAGAGAGACAGAGAAAATAAAATGTTTCAAACGTCAAATCTATT
>NC_085002.1:29559615-29565584 GCF_963854185.1 Sardina pilchardus | reverse complement strand
TATTGAGCAAGTGGGGCTGGGCAGTGTTGTGTTGCTGAAAATGAAAGGAAATGAAATGCTTTTGGCGGTGGGTGGGGTGGGGGGGGGCTAACTGGGTGGGCGAGCGCTCATCTGTCCTTATTAGGCGAGTCCCGCGGCGGCCCTGCCTGCCTGCCTGCTCGTGCCTGGAGACGGATGGGGCTGCGCTGCGGAGAGAGGGCCTCTGGGAACGCGGCTCAGGCTTGCCGCCGCGCCAGCCGAGATCCGGCTCCAGACGAATGCCAGTCTGGCACGCGCTCAAGACTCCACGCAGACAAACACTCCCGCACACATATACACACACTGGCACAATCACACACACTCACACACACAGACAACAAGCACACATGTGCACACACTCACATACAAACAAATAAACACACGCAGACACACACACCTACACGCACATCCACATCCACACTCTGGCACAATCATACACATACACAGAAACACACACACACACACACACACACACACACACACACACACACACACGCCCTCTCCCCAATGGGGAAGGGGAGACAGAGTCCTCACGCAATCCCCCACACGGCCGCCCAGCCTCCCGCCAGCCATGTCCGCCTTTCTGCTCTCTCGTGTCGGGAGCACTCGGCGGGTATTATGGGCTTTGTGAGCGGCTGCCTGGGCTGCGTGCGCTGTGTGTTCTGGGTGGGGGGGGGGGGGGGGGGGGGGGTGGAGCAGCTATCTAATTGGCCGGTTGGCTGAGAGGGATTAGGAGGGCCGGTATCTGCAGCAAACCACCCATGAAAGGCACAATGAGGGGGTGCCACGCCGGCTACGGGGGCGCCAGAGGAGAGCAGACGCGGCGTGGCACAGCGCGGGCACGGCCCATCCGGGCACGGGCGCAGACGCCACGGAGGAGCGGCGCGGAGAGGCAGAGGACGGGGAGGGCTCTTAACAGGACTGGCACGCATCACCTGTCTCTTACGCATCACGCGTGCGCTAACCACAAAACGGACAGGGAGTCCAGCCGTGGACATCTCTACAGCCCTATGGGTCTGAGGGAGGGACATTTCTACAGCCATACGGGTCTGAGGGAGGGACATTTTGTGCTTTTCCCAATTTGCATTGTGCCATTGTCTTGGATAAAAGACAATACTACATTGACACATCTATTCTGTATATAATCCATTTCAAATTACCATCCTGTGAGTAAAAATGTGAGCCTACACATTTCTGACTTATCTGCCTTATCACAACGCATCACTTATAATTTACATTTACAACCTATAAAGTACATAACATCTCATACAACTACTTTTTTACCTATATTTTGAATGTTTACATTTTAATTGTTTATGCCTTATCACAACGATTATTACAACACTACACAACATTACACTACCGTAATTTCCTGACTATTAGCCGCGGCTTATACATTGATTTTGCAAAATTTCTTCAGCTATGAGGTTAATACATGGGGACAGTTAATATGGTATCAATATGGTTTTGTTTCTTTTAACTTGCATAAAACACTGTCCTGCGGCTTATACACAGTGTGGCTTATATGCTGAAAATTACTGTACACATTAGAACTTATGAAGTACATACTGTACCATCTCACAGAACTATTTTGTATTTAGTTTTTTTTACATACATTTTGAATGTTTACATTTTAATTGTTTACAGTATGTTGTGCTATACCCCAGCTTTGTAGCTCACATTTACATTTTCAATAAATGCTCATTTTCACTCTAAAGCCCCCTGATGAAAGACATAAAAGACACGTTTGAGCATGAGAGGAGAAGTTGACAGGAAATATCAAGCTAAATCCATATTTTATGCATGGCGCTCATATCAAATTATCTAGGTCATGGTCTGATGTTGTTTTCGCTGCTTTCCCCTGCCCTGCAAGCATGAAACTCTGCGATTGAATTGAACGAGATCCAATCAAATCATGAAACAAATGGAGGCCAAGCCTCTGCACAGTACACCGCATATGGGCAAATTGAGAATCAGAACAGAAAAATAGACAAAAAAACTCTCGCAAAACAAATTCATAAATTCAAATATAAAATCTAAATGAAGTCTAAATGAAATGGAGGAGAAGGGGACAAAACCTTCCTTTAATATCATTCACAATCTTATAAAATACAGAGTGCAGCCACTACAGCTGCTGTTAAAGTGGTCCTTATCACGCCTTGGATATTACCATTAAACCTTTTCCTGAAAGGAAGACCGCACAGGTGAATGATCATTTCTGATTAAGACAAGGAAGCACCGCACAGGTGAATGATCATTTCTGATTAAGATGGCTCACCAAAAGCCTGCGGACCGTGGCCCAGTGGCCCAACAGCTTTGTGTCCATGGCACATTCAAAACCTTCAATTACTAATTATTTCACAATGCACAAGCACACAGCGTGCTCGCAATCATGCTGAACAAGCTCCCTCTGACCTTAGCGCAATACCACACACTGGGCATGAGGACACATCTTTTAGTGCTGGAAAACAAGAGATGAGAGTGGTGCTAGATAACACACACACACACACACACACACACACAATTAGTTGTCCATCTTGTCTGAAGATGATCTTGCGTTCAGCATTGTCGATGTTGGTGCCACTTCATGCCACTAGGAACACACACACACAAACACAAACACACACCACACACACACAAACACACACACACTCACTCACTCACCCCATTGGCTCTGCTCAGGGCCTGGTAGTAAATGCTGTAGCTCTTGGCGGGCGAGAGCGGGGCGTTCCAGTAGCCGTTGTAGGTCTTGTTGTCCCCGATGGTGAAGGAGTGGGTGGAGGCCACGGTGGCGGGCGGCAGCTCGGCGGCGAAGTAGTGCGCCGAGTTGTGGACGGAGGCGTTGCGGTAGCTCATGGGCACGGCGAAGCACTCCACCGCCTCCGTCGCCCGACGCACCTTCTGCTTCCGCTCCTCCTGGACCACCACCTGGTACGCACTGCAGGGGAACACACACACACACACACCTCCCGTCACACACGTACGCCACGACAACGCAGCATGGTAACACAAGACTAAGAGTTTAGCACGCCTGCAGTGGCCTTTGGGACATTACTGGACATCACCTTCACACAACCAAACCCAAGCCCTAACCCCACCTAACCCTAACCTGAAGCGTATTGTTGTTAACAGAGTGCCAACAGATTGTTTACAAACGTGAGCATAAGTAGATAGTCTACAGGAGACCATCCCAGTAAAGTGGGACATGAAGGGGCTGTTGAGGGAGAGACCTGAGGGGGCCCAGTGTGCACACCAAAGCCAGATCTCTTCACCTCATGTACTCTAACCTGCAGGAATGAAGGCATGTCTCCTACTAACTAGATATACGGTAACACCTTCGTAGAGCACCCCAACGGGTGCACAGGGCAACAGGGACTGGGGAGCAGGAGGAAGAGTGGCCTAGTGACTCAGGGAGATGCTGTGAAGTCTTCTGAGTTTGCAGGAGCACAGATGAAGGGGCAGCCGTGATCATCAGGTATGTCCATAACCAAGCAGTGCGGTCAGGAGCCTGAGATCTGAGAGCTGCACTGGACAGGCCTGCTTTGGGATGCAGGCAGTCCAGCAGCATCACCTCCAACATAGGAGAGCTGCTGCCCATACAATATGAATCCTGGCAAACTTTGGACACAGCAGTTCAGCCTCACAGAGAGAGAAAGAGAGAGAGAGATGGAGAGAGCGAGAGAGATGTAGGAGAAAAATGAAGGGAGAGTGAAAGAAAAAAGAGATGGGGTATAGAAAGAGAGAAAGGAGGGGAGAGAGAGAACGGAAGAGAAAGAAAGAAAGGGTTGGGAGAGAAAAAGGAAGGGAGAGAAAGAGGGGAAAGAAGATAGAGAGAATGAAAGAGTGAATGAAAGATAGAGAGAGAGACATAAAGAGTGAGAGTGAGAGAGAGAGAGAGCGAGAGAGAGAGAGAGAGAGAGAGAGAGAGAGAGAGAGAGAGAGAGAGAAGCATTTCAGCGGTGGTCCAGCAGGGGGAAATCTCTCTCTAATTAGCCGTGAAAGAGACGGGGCTGAACTGAGGAGAGCTGAGGAGCAGGCTTTTGGAGAGACCTTGTCAAGGATGAGGAATTGGTAATGAGCACGCTGTTTGTGTCTGTCCAGCCGCATCTGAATGGACATAAGGGCTTCCTTTGAGTCTCAACGCAGGACGAAGCGCTGGCCCCCGCAATTATGGGCCTCAATGCTAAGAACATACTTCACAATTATGTGCAATTAGGGAAATGTATGTTTCACCAAAGGACTGTGACAAATTATCCCAGGCTCTAATTTGACATCTTTTATAATGGATAATTACTTATGAAACCAAAGAACACTTTTCTTTTTCAAAGAGCGTATGTCTATTTTAAAGTTAATGGCTTTCAATGGAATATTCAGCATTAGTGTGTGTGGGAGTTGGGTTGGTGATGTGTGTTGGTGGTGGTGGTGGTGGTGGTGTGTGTGTGTGTGTGTGTGTGTGTTTGACCTTACTTGTTTTTTTCTCAAATCAAAATGTTAAAATCATGCGAGAAATCATTATTGAATGGATTATCCTCTGACCTGCTAAGATGTAGCGCAGACACAGAAATCAATAACCACATGGTTGTTTCACAGTGATTTTTCTTTCATCGCAGAAGTTGGTCTGCATCCCTCCGCACCTGCCTTCATTTAAGATGCACACACTCAACTAGCTACATGTTTCTCAGAGCAAATCAACGGAGAGAGTTTTGTGTTTCTTTTTTCCGTCTCATAATGAGAGCTTTTTTAATCCAGCATACAATAGTCTCTGTTGCCACACACAGCTCTGCCTGCTATAGTTTGTGCTTGCAAAACACAACCAGTAAAATACGAAAGGCAAGTCTGCCCAACACAAACGCAACTCGATCTCTGCAGTGTCTGATTGATTCCATGACAACAGGATACTGATCCAGATATTCTACACAAACCCGTGACAGCTCTGGTGGTAATGGAGGAGCAGGCGGAGGAGAAGGCGGTGGAGCAGGCGGAGGAGAAGGTGGAGGAGCGGGCGGAGGGCGAGGGCAGCACACATACCTGACCGGTGCTCCTCTGGACTGGGCGGGCTTGAGGAGCACGGTGATGGTGGTGTCCGTCTCGTTCAGCAGCATGTCTGTCTCATACTCAGGCATCATGGGAGCTGTGGAGGCAGGACAGACAGAACGCTCGTGTTGATGACCAAATCATATTCACAATTTAAAGCAACACTGTGTTAAACATTTCCCACTTTTTGAGGCATGTTTTTACCAGGCAACTAGCTTTGGTTTCGTCTTCATTTTTGATGGCCTATGCTCAAGTGACGACAGATAAACATGTGTTGTTCCCACCAGGAAACCAGAATATGCACTATGTACTTCCATGTCATGCTCACAACACATTGCCCCCAACACATCACCGGGCGTTCGAAAAACACATTTAAACACTTTGCTTAGATAGGTAATAGTCAGATCAAAAGCATAATCCCCCTCAGCAAGTCAGTGCTGCACAGCGTACACTGAGCTAAATAAAACATAGGAAGAAAAAACACATCAGCATATTTCTGTTTCAGCATTCTACCACCAGCTATGGCAGTCTGCTTGTGCTCATAGCTCTACACTCTGGTTGACCATTGTCAGTGTGGTGCAGCCTGTTTGTGTGAAGGTGTGCCAGACACCATTGTGTTCCTGTGTGCGCAAGATGCCACTTTAACACCACTGATCATTATCCCTGGCAGAGATGAAACCGCTGCAGTTGGGTACCGCGCTGGAGAAACCTTGCAACGGCTTTTGTGGGGCTCAGGGGAGACTGTGTTGATGCTGGGGGGCCATGGAGAATCTGCTATTACTCTTTAAACAGCCATGTTTACCAGCCCTAATTTACAGCATTTCGTATTTTTGCCTTCCCGATTCCCCCAGGCTAAAATAAGTTCAAAAGGATTTCAGAAAAATTCGAGGAAAATTGAGTCTGCGAGTCCATAAAAT
>NC_085002.1:29507115-29544615 GCF_963854185.1 Sardina pilchardus | reverse complement strand
TTTTGTGAGCAAGCTGCACACACTCTCAATTATGATAAGCATCTCCGGTACATGTAATTCTGACTGCCTCCTGTCATTTGAGGAATGACTGCCTTCTGCCATTTGAGAAAATGCCTCTTTTATCAAAGTAGCTTCTGTGCTCAGCATAGATGAAGCTCTGTCACATAGAATATTCAGCAGGTGAGTGCTCCCGTGCACAAAACACCTCAGGGGTGAACCAAATCACCAGTCTCAGAGCAAATGACAGCCAAGGCTGTGGTAAGATGACATCATCGATTCTGTGATGGGTCTGTAATCATCTTCTCCCAAATAGTCCACAGCTCCATTTGTGAGGAAGAACACAATGCACACACAATAAGCAGTGGATAACCTTTTACAGAGTATTAGCAAAGAAACACTGCAACTGTTTCATTTTTGCTTTGTTGTAAAAAATGCAAGGCAACTGCACAGTTTATTATACATAGGAATATCATATTATCCTACAATCTATAGTTAGCTGTGGCAAAACACAAACAAAACTCTCAGCTGATCTAGCTATTGTTGTGATACAATAATTGCAGTTCATTCCAAAAATTAGTGTGAAACTTGGTCAACAACCCATACATTATTGATCAGCGTCCCACAGTTGATTTCTGAATTGACCATCCAATTAAATGGGCCTGTAAACATTTTTGAAAACATAAACAGGCTCTGTCAATGCAGCAGACCATGTTGGCAAATAACACGGTTTTCCTATTTTCAGAGTAAACAACCATTAAAACTTTATGTTTTGCTGGAGGGTGGTAAGTCATCTTACACAGAAGAACTGGGCCAACCTATTTCAAAGACCTTGTAAGCTTTGTCTTTATACTCTATACCTCTTTACACCACTTCCAGACTGCCAATTTGTGTCCAAAATGTTCTACAAACCCAATTCTCTACCAAAGAATGTATGAGCTACATTGTACAGTATGTAACCCTACACCACACTGCATGACAAATCAGACTATTTTCTATATCTATCTTGTGTATATGGTCTGTATCAGAGTCTCCTAGTCATCATCCTAACCTTGGCTCAACAGCACTAACAGCCCTAACCACTGTCTGCTGTGCCTCAAGTCAACCAAGGGTCTCAGCCAGGCTTTCCCCACTTCCTTATGTACAGCAATGACTTTAGGCTACCATGGACAGCTCTCCCTAACTTGCTGTACATCTGCCTACTGGAGTAAGCTTCCATGATCCACAGTGATTTATGTAGGCCTATAAATTCATTCTAGAAGCATTTTTCTGTCTGAAAACATTAAAAAACATTTTGTGGACCTCAACGGTACAGAGATCACCTCTGTCTGTGGTCTGCCAGTAGGAAGGGACACATTCAGTGGATTTTGACCTGAACTGCATGCCAAACCGTCATCGTAATGCAGTGACCATTCAAAACAAGAAAACTGTCATTGCAATTGCAATTGAACACTTGCTTGGAATGGTGCTTTTTATAACTACAGAGCACCCATTCTCTATGTAGCTGTGGCCATGCACAGCAGTGGGCATGGTTTGATACAGGCACTGTAACTGCACTAGTCTTCATAAATCCGCTTCCACAGAGAATCTTGACATCAGGCCAGAAGAAGGTCACTTTCCACAGCTCCAGAAAAAGTAAGTCAACAATCCACTGGCTGCTCTCTCTTCTATGAGCAGTATCACACTGGGAGATAAAGCAGACCTGGCTGGATTATCAGAGATCAATAGCAATTCCTCTAAAGTCTGAAGAGAAGCTATTCCTTGGCTCCTACAAGAGAGCAAGGGGTCGCGCTGGACATGACAGTAGTGTCTGTGGGCAACATTACATCATAGTGCATGTGCTTGTATCCGTGTGCCTATGGGTGTAGAAAAGAGGGAAAGAGAAAGAGACAGAGAGAGAGAGGATGTGTGCTTGTGGTTCAGTACCTACAGTATGTGTCTGTGCGTGTCTGTGTCTGTGTGTGTGTGTGTGCGTGTGTGTTTATATGTGTATAACAGCTTGTGTGCGAGGAGGTAAGTCCTGTGTTAATACTAGTCCTGTGTGCATGTGCACGTGCACGTTCCTATACGTGTGTCTGTGTGTGTATGTGCATGTGTATCTGTCTGTGTGTGTTTGTGCATGCGTAGCCGAGTATTTGCACAATAGAGTGGACAAAAACAAACACAAAAGCCGAGACCACTGACCGTCCTCCTCGGTCTGCTTGACGATCTCCTCGCTCTCCTTGCTGCCCTCGGCGTTGGCCAGCACCAGGCGCAGCTTGACGGTGACGAAGGGCCGCAGGCCGCGCAGCGTGTAGTGGGTGGAGGTCTGGATGAGCTCCTCGGCGGCGAACTCCTGCTGGTTGAACACGTACTGGTACTGCACCGTCAGGTTGAAGCTGTGGCAGCGCGTCACCGCGTAGCCGAAGGCCTCCCACTGCAGGGTCAGCTGCCTGGCGCGGATGTCCACCACGTTCACACTCTGGGGCCCGTGCACCGGATCTGGGAGAACGCAGAAGGACCAGACAGGCTGTTAGATGAGAGTTAAGTAATAATGAACCAGCTGTGTTTAGCATACGTGTGTGTGTGTGTGTGTGTGTGTGTGTGTGTGTGTGTGTGTGTGTGTTGACGGCAAGGGGCTGCACGTGGGTAGAGTTCTTAAGCATCTTCCACACATTTTGATGTTAATGCCATTTGAATGTATTTTTCCACTATTGTGTTGTGCAAGAGTGTGAACGGCACTTCACGGCCCGACTTCAGCGATCTCCGCACGTCACAAGAGACGGAAACAAAAGGTCTGCTGGACCAAAGGTGCCTGCCCTCAAGGTCGTTAAAGGGTCAAGCACCTCCGTGCCTCCGCACATTACCAAGACCTGAATGGCAGAGAACATTTAACATTCTCACCAGACAACCTTCAGGGACACGGAATAAATAAAAAAACACTTCATTCCATGTTCACAAGGTTATGTGCCATTTACTGTAACTAAGAGAAAACACAATCGGATTGCAGAGCTGAATCTGAAACTGGGTGGAAACACCATATGTAGGAGCCATTTTTGGTTATATTGGTTAAAATATTTGCTATTGGAGCACTGATATATTTAGTTTGATTTAGTGTCTTTTATTTCTAGATATATAAATAATATTTTTATTTCTTATATATAAATAAAAAAACACTTCATTCCATGTTCACAAGGTTATGTGCCATTTACTGTAACTAAGAGAAAACACAATCGGATTGCAGAGCTGAATCTGACAACAACAAAAGTGGAATAGAAAAACGGATGGTTTTTCCATTCAGAAGCTTATTTCCCTTGGTCGAACATTGGTGAGGTTAGCAGGAGGTTATTCAAATAACACTCGCCTGATGGCTTGACTGCTAGCACTACTGCAGTGTCAACGTCACGTATGTGTGTGTACTGTACGTGTGTATGTGTAAGCTTCGTCAACACAGTGGTGGTAGTAGCAACAGAGAGTAGAAGCAGGCAAGTGCTATTTACATACACTCCTGGTGTACTTACAAACTTTCCAATGGTAGCCCATTACTAGTGGGGTCTTTTAGAAGGCTGATAGTGCGAACTGGACCAATGTTCCACCAAGCGGAGAAAACAAAGCTTCTGGGGGGGCATTTGGCTCCAGCTTGTGGTTCAACAGACCCTCAGATGAAATGACGCAGTAGCATCCCTTTAAAGGGTCAAATGCCATACATAAAGCCCATAAGTCCAGCAGACATTTGCTTTAATGCCCACAGACTCCCCCCATGCTCCAGACAACAAAACAGCCTTCTCAATGGCCAACAGCAACAGCCAAAGCCGATTGCAGAAACTGATAGAAAATAGCGCTGAACGACCAAATGGCCAAATCCCCTGGTTTCAGTGGGCCTGATTAGGACTAATCTGGGGCTAATCTTGGTTCATTTCGGAAAGCAGGTCTAAGGAGATTGCTAATTTGAGACAGGAAAATCCGATATCGGCGACTCCGCGGATCAGCGGAAAAGACAGGGACATCTGCACGACGGGGGTGGAGGTGGGAGGGGGGGGGCAACTTTGTTTTGGTGGAGAGGGGTGTGTGGGGTGGGGGGGAGGGGGGCAGCGGATGAGGCCCACCCACTGGGGGGGTCGATATGGGGGGCAGGGAGGGGTGGACAGGTGGAATTTAACTCTGCCCTCATCAATCTGCAGACTCGGGGGATATGTGTGTGTATGTGTGTGTGTGTGTAAGGTTGGGGGGGGAGGGGGATTTTGTAGCTGGCTGTACTGTGCCCAGGGAAGGGGGCATGCAGGTGGGTTACAGTGCCCTGGGTGGCCTCTCTGCCTGTAACGAGGGGGGGGGGGGGGGGCTGGAGAGGGGCAGCGTGGCGCTCGCCGGTGAGTGTACCAGCGGAGCGCGCTGATCGATGGGAGCGGCGCGGCCTCATTAATCCCAGACTTTGGGGAGCTCCAGCGAAGAGAAAACGGGATGGAAATCAATCTTACCGCCCCGCTTCTCCCAGTCCACAATCCGCTACATTCATCACCCCAAACACCCCTCCCCACCCCCCCCCCCCCCCCACACACACACACACACTCTTACAACCCTCCCCAAAAAAAGGGAAAGGGAAATTGCAAGCAATAAACATATCAATAGGGTGAACAGGATAGCCACCTGCTCTGTTATCTTTAAGCAGAAGTGCTCGCACAGGAGAGAGGAGCAGATAGGATAAATCGTTGGCTCGTTGTCGGTTCGCAGCCCCTGGAGATGGGCAGCAGTTGTCGGGAGCCACGTGAAACGAGATTAAACGAGCGCAGGCCACAAAAGAGGCGCAGTAAAACTTTAAAATGCCCTTAGCCTAAATTCTCTGCGCTTCGACATAAACACATACACTGCTGTCATTCTGCAAGGTTGCGCGTTTTATCCCCATCCTAAATCAAGAAGTGGCGTCGTAACCTTTTCCGGCACACACCGTAGCGACCGGAATGCATCACCGAGTCCCCGGAAAATCCCGTTTTTGCCATCCTTCATTTAAAAGTTCATTCACATAAAAAAGATTCTAGGGCAACCTGATAAAAGCAAGAAAGAAAAAAAAAAAAACAGTGCCATACCAACACCATAAAATGGGCCATAAAACAGCGACTCAGATACCTCTATAGCGTTGCTGTTTCCAACACAGATCACGGATCCACTCCCATTTATTTCTGCTATTTTAGATGTCGTCTGAGAGCTCAAAGACAGGGGGAGGGCCAGTCACCCCGCGAAGCTACATGACTTAAATAAATTGGATTAACATGGGAAAGAACAGATGTTGTAGCCTCTCATTTTTAGTGGCTTTTAATTACTTATCTGTGTTGTGACTGCTGAACCCCTTACTTTGCATACTGAAAAGTTATCAACTAAAAAAAAATAAATAACTGCTTTTTTTTTCTTTAAAGGAAAAAAAACCTGTAAAAGTTTTAATTAGCCAAGGCTGAACGAACTGCACAGACTTCCTCTGTTTCTCCTTGTCAGAAGCAGGGACGGCTCTCTGAAGCGAAGCGCACGATCACCTCGCCCCCTGCTGAACTGCGGGGACTAAGAATCAGACGACCGTTGTACGCTCATGGGGAACGCTTTGAGCAGTGTGTGTCCACGTGAGCAGAGACTCCGAAAAAGATCAGAGGAGACATTCAAGCTGTTGGAGCTTCCCAGAGGTTGAGCAGAGTTACTACATAGATAGACACGTTGTGGGCATTGGTCAAAGACAAAGCCTCGACACAAGAGCCGTGTCCTGCAGTGTGCGACTAGAACTGTCTTAAAATGATCTGCACAGCTTTTCACAGGGCTAGTTATACGCTCACGACTGGAGGAAGCATGCAAGCCCTACTCCCTAAATCTGAGCAAACCCACAAGAGGCTGAGAGAGACAAAAGCTAAGACGCAAAACAAAGAAGCACTTTCCATCAGCTCTCTGTAGGGGCTGGCAGATTTAATAAAATGCTTACTGAAACCCTCTGAAGAACGCACCATTTTCCATGAGGGAACAAATCAAGGCATAACAATAGGATCCATAGGTCTCTTAATTTAGCTGATGAGAGAACAACGGGTCGGATCCTCAGGCATAACAAAGGAGATTACACATAAACACAATCGCATAAAGCCACGCAATCACTGTGGACTTGAGTGTTTTTCAGATGTTGTTGACGATCCTATCTCATTCGTGGTACAATGTCACAGTATGGGCTACAATGGCACAATAGCAGCATTACTAGAGGGGGTTGCTATTGCACAAACCCAACGCAGAGCACAATTGGAAAAGATTGGAAAGCTCTCTTTTTTTTATCTCTTCTCACGTTGATAACAACAGCTAAGGCCACTGACAGGAGCCTGCCTTTCAGTTAAGACACAACAAAACAACCCTGTATGTTGCTGACAGCAGGCAAGTCATGGCTGTTTCCCTTAAAGACGTTGATAAATTGACATTGAGGAGTCAGTGGTAAACATTACTGGTCTTTTGTTTGAGACACACGAGAGGTGGCTGCACTATTCAAGCAACTGATAAGCTCCAATCTGTTTGTTACATGGTGGGTAAATACAAAAGCACATCTTCCATCTCCAGTTAAATGACAAGTAGGAGAATATTACAATATCCGAGATAATCCCGCTGTCACAACAGTAATTAATAATTAGATAGAAACTGTCTGCCCTTCCTCTTTTGTCTCTGTGTGTTATTACCACCAACTTTTTGCGATGACTGTATAAATAGCTTTAAGTAAACAGCAAAGACAAACACCATTTAGAACAAAACAAGTTTTCGAGAAACGCTCAAATGGATGCCTGACCTTTTGTGAGTAAGCTACACATTTAGAATACAAGTGAGGCGTACGCCGCAGCGACAACTAAGAATTCTAAGCCACACTCTAGTACAAATTAATGAGAAATCCTGAAGAGGCGCCCACTTAGTGGCAAAGCCGCACGCATACACACACACACACACACACAAACACAAACATACACACATGCACACAGAGAACACAAACATGGATATACATATAAATACATGTACACACTCAACAAACGATTGCTGGCAATCACACACAAACACTCCCTCTCACACACACATGAAAATAAAAACACCATCAAACATCAAATCGAAAATATTAGAAATATCAAACACAAACAAATATGCACACACATAGAGACATACAAACACACACTTGTGACACACTCAGCAAACCACTGCTGGCACACACACACACACACACACACACACACACACACACACATTCTGAGCTCCATCCTTTCAGGACCTGGGTTGTTTATAAAAGCCAGGCAGGCAGGAGCTGTCAAAAGTGATGTGCACTTCTTAGCTGCTAAGTATTCTTGGCTAGTCGTCCGCTGCTGACCACAGGTCACACGTTTACACGCAGGGCAATTACACGGGCCGCCCGCCGGAGCAGAACAGCGTACAAATGCTGCTTTAATTACCCAGAGGCCTCCAGTCCAGCGGCCAACTGCCACCGTCAGAACAGGGGGAACCAAAGAAAGAAAGAAAAGGCAGAAGGAGAAGAAAAAAAAAAACTCATCTTCCCGATCAATAAAGCCAGGCATGGATTTCACTGCACTACAGACCTGTAAATGACATTATTGTCTCTCTTTAACAGAAAAACAAAACAAGCCTATGAATAAGACATTCACTGGAGCAAAAGGTCGATAGTTTCCTAATGCCCTTAGTTGCACTGGGGGCCTCAACTTTAAGGGGTTTTTTTTTCAAGATATATTAAGGCTTTAAGAGAATCAACAACACAAACAATGAAAACAACCTCTTTTCTTCAGTCCTACATCTCCACAGACAATTTGTCCAGACATTGCAATGAGCACCGCTACCTGTAAGGTGCTCTGAGGAAACACAACAGCTACATCCACATGTTTAAACAAGTGTTGACATCATTTGGGAACCTATAACGCAGGTAGAACCCCAAACGCAGTAATGTCCTTCAACACACTTTCTGTCTGTCTCTCACATACACACACACACACACATACACACACACACTGGTGTCCATACACATGTACATAAATACAAACACTACTCAGACCTGGGGCCACAGCCATTTTCATCAGCGCGGTTCGGCGTCTGGGATGATTCAATTCCTGCTCAAATAGGCAGCACAGTCACCACTTTTGGACCCAGATCTGGGTAAGGGGTAGCGGATAGGGGGATAGGGGGGGAGCTGCCCTTCCTCCTGAGTCTAAGATGAGAAAGCCCAGCTGAACGCCAGGGGATGGAGGGAGAGATAATAACAGGGAGGAGAGGAGAGGAGAGGGGGAAGAGAAGAGGAGGTGAGGAAGAGGCAAAAGGCTCCCTGCATCCCCATTCCAAAATGAACACTTGAAACAAAGAAGGGTTGCGCTCGTGTGCGGGGTGGGCTGGGGTGGGCAGGAGGGAAAGCAATCTAAAGGCTCGGGGAAGACTGATATCAGTGAAAGACCTACTCATATCCCAAACACCTCTCCCTTTCTCCCATTCTGTCTTTTCTCTCTCTCTCTCTCTCTCTCTCTCTCTCTCAACACACACACACACACACACACACACACACACACACACACGGCCCATAAAGGAGTGCCTGTATCAAGAGATCCTTCTGGTTATTATGCTCCCTCCCTTCCGCCCGAGCGCCTGTCTGAGAAAGCAATCACCCGTTCCCTCAGAATCAATCAGACCTGCTCTCATTCCAATAATTTAGCAACAGTGCAAGAAAACAACTCTCTCCCTCTCCCTCTCTTTAACTCTCTCTCTCTCCTTCTCTCTCTCTCTCTCTCTCTCTCTCTCTCTCTCTCTCTCTCTCTCTCTCTCTCTCTCTCTCTCTCCTTCTGTATGCTGCTGCTTCCCCCTGCTGTGATGAGTTCTTACAATGAGGATCATGATGCATCACATGGCACTGACGGAGATCTCAATGCCTCTCTCTCTAGGAGAGCCCACAATGGACATTCACGGAGCCTTGGGGGAGTGTGTGTGTGTGTGTGTGTGTGTGTGTGTGTGTGTGTGTGTGTGTGTGAGAGTGTGTGTATGTGGGTCCATGTATGTCCCTTGTAAACAATCAGTTGCTGAAGAAGATTCGAGTGGAAACAACTATGAGGTCTGAAGATTCGAGTGCATTTGTGTGTGTGTGTGTGTGTGTGTGTGTGTGTGTGTGTGTTTGTGTGTATGTGAGTGTGTGTATTTTACCTAAAGTGCATATGAATGTATTTGTGTCAAATCGCTGAACCCAGTTTAATCTCAGGACTACTTAAGAGGCTGTAAAGCACTGTTTTGTTAAGAACTCCAGCTCACCTGGTTCACACGATCATATGAAAATGTCACTTACAGTAATCCACGTAATCACCTTGTTCACACCTGTTATCAAACGTACTGACAGGCCTGCAAGCCCAGTGACCGGAATGAAGCAAATGAAGTGTGAGGAGTCTCTGGACAGAACAGGACCTCACGCCACTGTTGTGGTATCAGCTGGCGCTGTGACATGTCACCACGGCTAGCCAAAGGTCGGAAGACTTCAATTCAGACCGCTTCATTTGATCGCTCTATACTTCAAGCTAAACAGCATCCATCACACATTATTATATGGATGATCTATCTCTGTATAGATGTATTGGCATCGATGCACGATGTATGGATTTGGTTTCTTAACTAAAATATGACATCACTCTTAAATGTAATTCAATTATATTATATCACTAGACAAGCCTATTAGCAAAAATAAAGGCAGGTTATGATGCCGTAAAACATTCTGGAAATGCACTTGTATTCTGACAAGGTATCTTTGAATAACAATAGACCCTTTTACAGTTTGTAAACAGTGATGACTGCGTGTACATTTTGTCAAGGTACAAAAGGGATTAACCACTAAAGATCGCAAAAACTACCTGAACACGCAAGAATCTGACATTTTGATGCTGGTTACATTTTTGAATCAGCATTTAAAACTTTCCTCTTCCTTAAGAGCCTGTTCACTCCCTATTGACTGCCATTCTATTGAAACTGGCTGCAGTTTACCCATAGTCCTCTAAGGGTGGTCACAAGTGAGGGCAAAATGGATGGGAGTCTAAAGGGCTTGATAGCTACATTATGTTTTTCACTTGCTTATCATCAAAAAACATTTTATTGTAGTTTCCACAACTACAGTATGAGTTTTCCATCAAAAGTGAAACAAACAAATACCTTTGTCCTGCAGGTATTTTACAGGGTGGGCCGCTGGCTCCTATTAGAAATTCTCTGAATGAATTGGATAGCACATTACTTGTTTCCAAAATGTGCGTGATTACTTTTGATGAATGTAGACAGTAAAAGGGTCTATAATAATAATAATAATAATAATAACGATAATAAATTGAAAACTGCATATTTAATAAATGTTTCAAATATTAAATAACATCTAGAAAAATAGCTTCTTAAAACCAACCTTTAATTTAACACCTCATTTGTAAACACCAAAGATGGTCTACATTGGAAACTAAACACAATAACAGGCACATCTACAAATTAATTCTCTAATGAGCATTCCAATGTGTTCAAGCAAAGTGTGTTCAAGAACAATGAAAAATGGCAAAATGCTCTCTAAATTATGATGATATCTTGTTCATTTTAATTTCAAATATGAGAACTAAAGAGACAATGGGACCAAAAAGAGCTGACATGCCATTCTCAGGGAATGTCATTCTTTTTAATTATTCTAGAAGAAGTCATATGTGGAGACAACCATTGCCATCGCCCTGATGCCTGCTGGCACATTCTTCTCAACATAAATTTTAATTGACATTTTAATCAAAAGGCACAAAGGTTAGGATATTGTAATTCCACCCCAGTGCACACTGTGCTTCTGTCTTTTTTATTTAAAATAACTCCCACCGAAAAGGCCAAGCAGTGCTTTATTATGCACCGATCACGAAGCCACTGAACATCTCCAGGTCTCCAAGGCAACTGTTATCAAAATCACCGTCTTCAGCAAGCCTATTATCCACCATTATCTAGTATGATTATCTCCCACAAAGTTATCATTTGTGTAGGTGCTAAAAGAGTGCAAATAACTAACTCAGTATTAATTTACTGTCAAATATCAAGACATATAGCCTATTGTGGGCTCACAGTGACATCTTATTGTTTAATCATATCAATGACAGTAGGTGAAATCATTTAATACTTCAGTGCTCAATTATCATGCAAAGATTTTTTTTGTATCCAGCCTCATCAAATCATTGTTTTGAAGCACGGAGCACAACCCTACTGTAACTCAACAGCAATACCCACTGGACTGTCATGCACTGTGTGTGGTCTGTGAAAACGTGTGGATGTAAATATAGATTAACAATAGCATGTCAATGTGATGCGGTGCTATGAAAGAGAGAGGCATCATGCTGACAGTGACTACACGCTCCATGTCCACTGTATGGTTTTGCAGAGGGAAACACAGCGCAGGCTGCACGGCCATTTTCTCCATCAACGATGCAGTATCTCTCCCTCTGCGCTTGCCCTGTGTTCCACCTGCTGCTCTCAATATTACAGTTTCCCGCATATAAGCCGCATTGCGTATAAGCCGCAGGACAGTGTTTTATGCAAGTTAAAAGAAACAAATACATGTATGTGTGTGCATATTAACACCATATTAACTGGCCCCCTGTATTAACCTCATAGCTGAAGAAATTTTGCAAAATCAATGTATCAGCCGCGGCTAATAGTCGGGAAATTACGGTACAGCACACCACCCAAGGAAGCTCAACACCAGCAGCAGTCTGCCCAGCACCACCAACACCACCATCAGCACCACCACCACTAACTAACCTCAGCATCACCTTCAGCAACTGACCCTGTGAGTGTCTTGCACTGGCCATTATTCATCAGGCGAGCGGCGAGCCAAAATGGGCTCTCTCTCTCTTTCCTCCTCCCCATTTCTCCCAGAGCCCTCGTGCGCACCAAAGGGGCCCTTTGGCTGGCCGCGCTCAAATTGAGACGATTGTGTTAAAAAGAAAGGTTGCTTGGAAACAATTCACCGAAAGGCAATTATGAAACCCAGCAATTAGGCACTAGTTATTCCCTTAATGCAGCGCCCTGTTTGATGGGCAACGCTCGCCCGCCCAAACATCCCAGCAGCGCCCTGCGCTTATTACCACTCGTGCCCACTGTGTGCTGTGGCGTGGGCTGCTTTGCATATGGCTCTGCCCGCTATGTTGGCACTGATGGAGCTGCTCACGGAGAGAGATCTTCCTCCGGATAAACATCAAAGCAGGGAGCACAATGTTGACTTGTTCAACAAAATAGACACACATACAAAAAGGATGGAAAGAAAATGCCCTGCCCTGTCTGTGCGAAATCACAAAGCAACTTAAGAGGATGTTCAGACAGGCATGAAATGAGAATCCAAAATCTATACACACACATACGCATGCATACTGTACGCACAAGACACACACACACCTAAAATGAGAATTCTAAGTGTAGAGTCTCCCCATTATTTAATTGAGGTATTGTCATAATAGCCTCAATGGCCTGGACGCTGCAGAGGGGACAAAGATAACATTGTGTTATTGATGTAGCCGATTTCAGAGTAAATTAAACCATTTAGTACGGCAAGGACTCGGCCTCAATGAGAGTCTCTCTCTCTCTCCACTCCGCTCGGCTCTGCTCGCCTGCCTATTCAGGCCCCCTAATAAAGCCAAAATTGGATCCTGATGGCTCCCTGGACAAAGCTGGCGAGAGCTGGACTCGCTTTCTGTTTGAAGACACAGGTCTCCAAAATGGAAGGCAGAAAAAAGAGAAGAAGAAAAAAAACCTCCTCTCCGCAGGAAGGTCTCTCTTCATTTGTTTGTGGCTGGCTTGTGCCTACTTGTCAACTGAGAGGCTCATTGAGGTCGGCGGCGGCGGGCAGCGCGTGGCTGTCTCCCATCACGGCTTCATCACCATCTGATTCCCAGCATCATTACGGGAGCTGGCTTCCTGTGCTCCAGTTCACTGAGAGACACAGTGTGTCCTCATCTGGCATACACCGTCTCATTTTCAATCCTTGAATGAACTGCCTGATATACATTTTTTTGACAAATGCATACAGTGCTTATGAACACATATACCAAGTGTCCAATACCAAGGATACGGATATGTGGATGCGTGAAGCGTATTTTTTTTTAGCTTTTTTTAACAGTCCAATACCAAGGACAATGTTTTGTGGATGTGTGTGTGTGTGTGTGTGTGTGTGTGTGTGTGTGCGTGTGCGTGTGCGTGTGCGTATACACTATGAACATGTTATTTCTATTGCGCTACGGAGATATAGCCATAACACAAATAAATCCATGCCATGCATGGCAGTGCGTTGGAAGCCAGTTGTGAAGTGTGGCGCGAGCGCAGTAGGACGCGCGTGGCCAGTGGTGGACGAAGTACATTGATTATGTACTTAAGTGAAAGTATAGATACCTTGTGTCAAATATTACTTGAGTAAAAGTGAAAGTACCAACTTTGAATTTTCACTTAAGTAGAAGTATAAAAGTATTTGCCTTCACATATACTTAAGTATTAAAAGTAAAAGTACTTCGATGAATTATGGTTTTAATGGCTTAATTATAATTATAATTTATCATTTTCACATCAAAGCTCCTGCTAAATCAGCTTACATAAGGTGAAATTCTAATGCCACTCTTCAAATAGTTTCTTTCATTTGTCTATTTAAAAGAGTCTAAGCACAAAGCATTAGAAGCTATCTACAGTGAGGAGAACATGTATTTGATACCATGCTAAAGTTGCCTAAAAAGAGAAATAAAAAATCATCCTTTGACAATCGATCTTAATGCCTTCATTCAAAAAATGAGTAAAAATCAAACTGCAAACAAACAGATTGCATGGTGCTTTTTCCAGTAGGCCTATTAGCCTGTTTGATGCTCATTGAGCTCAATGCAAATCAAACCGGCTAATAGGCCTACTGGAAAAAGCACCATGCCAATCTCTAGCTGTGGTGAAGGGTATGATGATGTGGGTCTATTTTAATTCCAACGGCCAATGGAACTTTATCAGGATGTATATATCCTGGATCCATGAAATAGCTGTCCTTTAAAAATAAAAATCTACCTGCCCCTATGTTAACCCTGTGTTAAATTCCCATAGGGTTACATAGGGGGTAAAATACTTCCTTCCCCCTAGCATTTAGGATTATAATAATAATGACAAAGTAATTTTGTTGTAGAAAATACATTTGTTAAGAACTATGATGCTGTTTGATTCATTTATAAATGGTACACTGTCACTTTAAGACTCTTGCCGGCTCCACTCAGTGACTGCCTTCTAGTTTATAAAGCGGAGATATCAGTTATCAATGCACTCTCTCCCTTTCATGCGCGCTCACACGTTCCCAATTACGTTATGAGTAACGTTATGAGTAACAAACACGTAAATTAGATTTGCTGCAATAGAGATTTCAAAGACTAGGCTTTCATCTCTATGTAACATTGATATTGACATTGTAATGTAAACGTTCTCTAAGAAGAGTGTTAGTTTGCAGTAATGTTAACCACAACGTCGATTTTTTATTTATTTATTTTTTTTAAATTTAAATAGCGAAAAGCCAATGATAGCCTAAGTGCGTGGCGGGCCAGATCTATAAACTAATGCATGCTCGGCGGGCCGCACTGAAGTGCGTGCAGGACGCAGTTTGGACACGTGATTCGCTTTGCCAAAATGGAACGAGAGGGTTTTCATAAACGTAACGGAGTAAAAGTACGAATTTTCACTCAAAAATGTAGTGAAGTCAAAGTACAAAGTCTCACCAAATCTAAATACTTAAGTAAAGTACAGATACATCAATATGCTACTTAAGTATTGTAACGAATTACATGTACTTCGTTACTGTCCACCACTGCGCGTGGCAGCTGGCCCAGCGGAGGGGGCGCCTGTGTGCCTCTGTCCTCCAGGAGAGTTCTGCTCTCAAAGCTCCAAATCATCACAAGTTCATTAGCCCAGACCCCCAGCTATTGCACAGGGATGCTCCATTTGCCATTCCCAAATGGATGCCACATCGGCGATGCCTTCAATCTAAATTTGAAATTGCTTAACCCTTAAACAGGCAGAAGTGAAAAAATTGTTGAAAAAAATCATTTCATGTTATTTTTTGTCTCATTTGCACCTAAGGAAATCATTCCCATACTCATTTTGAAAATATTTTGTATATTTTGGATTTTATGAGTTGTATCTCCCAGGATACGTTGCCCTATTAAGGTACGAAAAAAATAAAAATGGTAAACATTTTAATGTTTTATTTAATAGACATAACTGATACAAACTTTATTTTTTTGGCCATTTATTTTAAAAATATATTTGTTAAAATTAATTTTGTATTTTTTTTATGAAGCTCTTCATAGTATGAATAGCAAAATTCGTAAAAAAAATAAAATAAAATAAAAAATTCCGAAATTTTTGAAAAATTCTTTTTTTTTTTTTTTTTTTTAAATCCTGATGATCACAATGCTCCACATTTCCTCTATAAACAGTCAACATCACAAATCTTATCTACTTTGTCAGTATTTGTGTACACTAATCTAGCCTGGAAAATACAGACCCTGGCAATTTAGAAAGGTTAAGGGTCTGGCCAC
Organism: Sardina pilchardus; assembly: GCF_963854185.1. Classification (NCBI taxonomy): domain Eukaryota; kingdom Metazoa; phylum Chordata; class Actinopteri; order Clupeiformes; family Clupeidae; genus Sardina; species Sardina pilchardus. The sequence goes on along the minus strand of NC_085002.1, from coordinate 29,529,064 downwards.
GAATAATGTAATGGCCTAACTCGAGGGACGGCACCAAGCATGCATTTCAAAATTTCACTGCACGCAATTGGATAACACTACGACCAATGTTTACTCTGACTGATTCTGGACTTTGACGCAATTGGATATCACTATAACCAATGTTTACTGACTTCCAACGTTGCAGCTCTGTCGTCATCTGTTAAGCTCGCCTCTGGGCCGCCTATATCAGATACACCGATGTGATTGCTTCCCCGCAATGCAAGGGACAAAAATAATGTGCATCATTACTCATCGCCAGAGTCTGTTGCAGACACAATTCCAAGTGTGCTCTCGCGAGGACTCTGAATTTACAGGGTGATGTTAATCTGCCAAATCTGCAAAATATCAGCGACGTATAGCCTATACACACTCTAACAGTGCTGTGTTGAGTATATGACTGGGGAAAGTCACAGTTTTAGGAAGCTATCCAGACCAATAAGGGGCAGCATATTGGTTAAGATGGTTTGCCTGCTCACAAATATGACCAAGTGTCCATCAATGAAGGCACTGTCACCTAAATTCCTTAGCTTTTTTAGGCGTTTGTTCCATTTGTCCCCCCCCCCCCATCAGAACTATCCTCCTTTTCTAATTCCTCATTCTGCCTGATACTGTAATTGCTTCCTCATCTTCATCCTCATCACTACTGCCTGAGTCTAAAGAGCCTTCAGGGTTAGGGTTCTCTATCACTCTCATACTCGTCCATCTGTTGCTATAAAATGAGCTAACTGTGATACCCTGTGGGCATATATATATGGTTATACTGTCATAATGTACATACCTGTACCTGAAAACATTTGTTTTTGCAGTGTATATTAGTTTGTGTTCCTGTCTGAAACAAAATGTTCAATACCACATAGAATACACAATATTACACATTGACCACATGTTATACCGCTAATCTGGCAACGTATCTCGTGGGATACATACATTTCAAAGTTGCTAAACTAACACTATGAGCATAATAGGCTTTATTTACTTTTATAAATATATTTAGACTATAGTTATAATCAGTTATAATAGTTAATATGGTTGTTTTATTGAAAATAATTATGTTTTATACGTAATTACTCATCTCATGGTCAGCCTGTGCTCCAGCACTGGTGGCCATTTTGATTTCTGATCAGGCTGACGAAACAATGACTGAAAACCTGAACCAAGTCATGTGACCTAGATACTGATAACAGACAAGACTTTTGATAACCGATAACTTGATTTGAAAAAAATATATATTGTGGCCCCATACAGGATGTTTAAAAGTATGTATCTCGTAGTGCACATCGCCTGTTTAAGGGTTAATGAATATGCTTCCATTTTGTTTAACTGCTCCCTCCATTTCTAGATACTTTTTAGTGTGAAAAGCACATTAGAGTTGACTACGAGAAACACATTTAGACACCAAGAGCCTCTCCTCAGAAAGAAGAATTAGCGGAACATCTTGTAGCACTGATCTTGAAAATGATAGATCTTGAAAAGGATGCTGATGCGTAATTGTTGTTTTTCTTGCGGTAAAGACCCTATTCTCAGAAGTACCTGGACATAGTACCTACTGCAGCTGAATCACAAGATTGCGGACACACAAAAGGAAACTGCGGCAACCAGCCACTGGATTCCAGGAACAATTACTTTTGCAAGGGGAGCTGAAATCTGAGGTGCCATACATTTTTAATGGCAGCGTTCTCCAGGCCAGATAGTGGTATTTAATCTAAAAGGCTTTGGATTGTGTATCTCCTGTAGTAAACATCATTGATTTATCCACCTTAAACGTTGGTTCAACCCTCTGAGACATTAATGTCAAAGTGATTCCACTTTAAAATAACAATCAGTAATGAATTACGACAGGGTTTTTTTTTAAGCAAAAAGACTTCTCAAAGGAATAGAAAGATTGAAGTGAGAATCTGACTTAGCATAAGACATTTCATTTGAGCAAAGACATTCATTCTTTTGTTGTCTTTTATTTGTCAGACTGCCAAGTCACAGATTGCTATCGAAATCGCATTTTCTCGATAACATTCTTCTTTTTTGCATGATTCCCCTTTGTCTCCAAATGTAACAAAGCTATGACTTACAATAAAATAACTAAATGGAAATATAAAAAGGGGGAATGTTATCGACCATGCACATGAATTATTATTCCCCCTGTTATTCAAGATGGAAAAAGGCTTATTTTGTTTTTCATGAAGCACATCAACTTAATCTCCTTCATTCAATTGCTGCCACTCATCCAATCCAATCAGCCTACATCAAATCCTCATTCAAATGCCCACGTCGGAAGACATTCTGTTAAAAAAAATGTGATTAATGTTTAAAAATACATAAATGATACTATCTGAGAAGTACTGTATGCAGGCATCAGATAAACAGGAACACGTCACATGGAAAATAACATATGTATTGGTAGGTGAACAGGATTCACACAACAACAACCAAGGAAATAAAAAAATTGTCTTTGTGAGTTGACAGGCCAGACAATAGCAGCTGCAGACACATGAAGAGATAGTGAGTTAGCGATGGGGCTGATAACAAATACGGCGTCAATCAGACCAGACAGAAGCCAACAATCAGCAGCCACCAAATGCCACCGACACACCACTGGTCTTTTAGTACACTTCTGATTTGGGCTCCTGCTAGTCACACAGGACTCATCCTCTGATGAGGAAAACACACACACACGCACGCACGCACGCGCGCGCACACACACACACACACACACACACACACACACACACACACACACACACACACACACACACACACACACACACACACACACACACACACACACACACACACACACACACACACACACACACACACACACACAATCAAAATCACACAAACTTGTTCTCCTACACAATAGCCACACCCTTTCTTTCTCTCTCTCTCAGACATAGACACACATACACACACACACTCTCTCTCTCCCTCTCTCTCTCTCTCTCAGAGAAAATGAAAGCCACAATATGATGTGCCTCCCTCTTTCTTTCTGTCTCCAGCAGACAGCAGTGAGAGACATCACAAAGCCAGAGTTTCTTTCCCTCCCTCTGAGGAGCGACCACAGGCACACAAACAAACACTTCAGAAGGAGGCTACAAGCGCCGAGGTGTCACGGAACCTGCCCCCTGTGCATAATTCAACACCTTTCCACTGCCTGCCATGACGACTGAGAATAGAGAGGGGGAGCAGAGAGCGAGAGAGATGGAGAAAGGGGGGGAGGGGGGGGGGGGGGGGCACAAAAACTACCCGTCTGAGTTAGCGTTAGCGGCCAGCTCTGTCAGAGCCGCTCCTGTTCACACACCTCCTCTCCTCCTCCTCTCTCCCACTCCAGGGCTGTTTGGGCCTCAAGTACACTTGGAACTCCAAAAGCGCCCAAAACAGGGTGAAAGGCAGGAGGGGGGTAAGGGGGGCTTTTATCTGCCCGTGGTGCTATTCAAGGCTGCTGACTTCATCTGAAGAGGTGGCCCACGCCTCACAATAGACTGGGAGCTGGCAGGGAGATGTTCTCTCAGTTGTTTTGGAGCGAGGGGCCAAGTCATTTGCATTGAGCCAAACATAAAGGCCCATCAGCCAGTCCAGGACTTCCATGCTGTAGGGGCCTGTTTGTAGGCCATTCATTGTAATGATGCTACTTGAAATATACATAATATACAGTATATAAAACATCCCACATTATGCCTCCAGTGGCGAAAAAGACTAAATGTAAAGGACAAATGGCTAAACCTGATGAGTGTGCCCTCTATACTGAATGCATTTAATGTATTTCTTTTGTCATCTAAACTATGTGATAGATGTGTAAAATGTGCAACCTCACTCACAAACAGCATAAGTAACACAGTAATACAGACAATGCAACTACAGTAACTTATGATTAGTTGCATTACTTTGTAATCAGTTAGCTGAAGTCCTGTTTTTGGACTAATTAAATGTAGTCTTGCAACGACAAAAGAGAAATGCTGTCGTCTCTATCTGGAGTGTTTTAGGGGTATTTTTTAGGAATCGGAACATAAGCCAGAAGACACATTAGACTCTCTGGCATAAACACTCCACCAATTAACTGCACACGGGAGGTCCTTTAAAAGGAAGAACATTTTAAAAGGATTACTCATCCAGCAGATGATCAGAGCATTTGATTTTTTCTCCTCCTGCCCCAAAGGTCCCTGTCTGTCCCTTAAGCATGAGAAGTACCCAGTGAATAAGAGAACGATAGAACATTAGAAAAAGACAGAGAGAGAATGAAAGAGAGAGAGAAAGAGAGAATGAGAGAGGAAAGAAGCATGATGAGACGCCATGGTAACGGGGGAGGCTGGGTTGGGTGGTAGTGTCTGAAGAATCATCTGTTGCCCGGGCAGAGGCTCCTATAAGGGGAGATCAGTGAGGTGGCACGCCTGTAATCTGTCCCCTGGCCCTCCACAACACACACATGATGATCCCATCAGGACACACGCCACTGTAAACACACCCACACCCACACACACACCCACACCCACACCCACTAGTGTTCAGCACCATCAAACTCCATCTGGCCACTGTGCCCATACAAAATCCCACAAACGAGCTCTTAATTCATATAGTAGCGTATACAAATGAGTTTCCAACATGATAGCACAGTATCTTAATGAGAATGTCTAAAGTAGGCTGTGTGTAAATGTCATTTGAGATAGCGAAGGTGAAGAATGCTGTTCCTGAGACATGAAGCCATGCACTCCTGTATTAGTTGTGGAGGGGGGTGGGGTGGGGGTGGGGGGGGGGGGCGTGACAGGAGATGTAATGAAACGCCCTGATAATGCACAAGAGGTGCCAAAAACACAAATCTATCACGAATCCAGCATTACCCAGGTGAAAATCACTCAGAGGACTCTGGAGTGTGTGTGTGTGTGTGTGTGTGTGTGTGTGTGTGTGTGTGTGTGTCTGGGGGGAGGGGGGGTGTCAGCAGGTGAGAGTGAACATGCCAGGAGGTGACACAAACAAACACACACACACACACACACACACACACACACACACACACACACACACACACACACACTACTAGATTATGCTGATAAACAAGCACAGACACACCGAGTTACACACAGCATTAGCACGCTATCACCTTCATCTCCCACGTGGGGGTCGGGGTGTGTGTGTGTGTGTGTGTGTGTGTGTGTGGAGGTGCGGGGGAGATTTATGGTAAACTGTAGGGAAAGATAATAATAATAAATCCGGTTTGGGAGAGAGTCAGGTGGAGGGCTGCAGTCTATAGATCAGTCACGCGGGGGGAAAATGGATTAGAGGATCTTAAGTCCACCTCCTAACAAGTGCGAGCGGCGGTGGGCGTTTAAACTGGGGGGGGAAAGTGTGTCATCCGGAGACGACGGCGGCGAGAGATTAATCGCGGCGGGCGCTTTGACGGAGAGCCCTGGCACCTCGCGCCACGCCGCGCCCGCCGTTTATAACCGGCAGCCCAAATCAGCCTTGGCCTGGAAGATGAACATCCATTTAGCGAAGCGGACAAACTCACTCCCCCCCCCCCCACACACACACTCACACACACGCTCACAGAACCTCCAGTCCATCCATCGTCCAGCCGCCCCAAATCACCCCCGCTGAGAGGCGGGCGCGTGGACACTCACTGGAGGGTTTGAGGTCTTGTGCTGTGGGCTGGGTTAAAAGGTTCAAACTCATAACAAACAGGGCCCCCCTTTAACACCCCCCCCCCCCACCACCCTCTTTCTCTCCCTCTACATTAGCATCTATTATCTGGGATCTCACTTTGCCCCAATTCTTCTCCTTCATTTGAATGCTCTTGCTTAACAGGGAGATAACGTCCGTGGAGACTTGTGCAAGATTATGTGGAGATAAATGGGCTGTGCTTAGGGGAGACGTCTGGGTGGGCTGGATGAGGAGAGCTTTCTCTGAGAACAGCGGCAGCATGTGTGTGTGTGTGTGTGTGTGTGTGTGTGTACAAGCGTCTCTAAGTCTGCGACTGTACTTCCACACACACACACATTCACATTCACACTTACACACACATACAAACAGAGACACAAACACTCGTAGAAGCACACACACACACACACACAACCACACACACACACAAACACACACACAAACACACACACACACACACACACACCCATCACCTCTCGCCTACAGCTAGGGCCACACCTGAGTGCTGCCACTGCCGCCACTGCCACACCTGCCTGCTCCAATCTGCTGGCAGCCGTGCGGCGGCTCTGACAGGTGAACAGCAGCTCCACTTGAGAAACACATGTTCAGCTGCCCCGCACCCCTCGCCACCACACACACACACACACACACACACACAGACACACACCCTGACCTCACCTCATGGCACCAGGCCACCCTGGCGCCTGCCCGAGCCTGATCTGATGAAAACAGGCAGCTGCTCTCATATCGATCGCTAGTCCAGACACGGGAAAACACACCGGCGCTTACATGCAGAAACACGCCGCCCCGGTAAACACTTGGCTCGCTCTCCCCGTGTCTGGCCCGTGTGCGTTGTCGGCTGTGTGGATTTCCGACGCTGCGCCCTGTCAGATACCATGACTCTCGCTTCCTTTATTTAATGGTCTCGGAGTCGATGGAAAAAGGGTCAGCTATACGTCCACAGCTATACATTAGCCGCTACTCCCCAACACAGCATTCTGGCTTCCACAGCTGCTGGTGCTCCAGCCTCTCCGTCAGACCCTGTCAGACTCACGCGGCTCCGACTCCAGCTCCCCGCATGCCTAACATTCGTGGCGTGGAATGAAAAACGAGCCTGCTGGGCTAGGCCCTGCTAGCTGGGTAATGCGCTAGCACCCACCGCGTCTATAATGCCGCTTGCTATTACCTCCTGTCAAAGGCATTATTCTGTTCATGCTTTGCAGATATTACACGCTCGCTATCTCCAAACCCCTGGCTCAGAGTGATCAAATTGATTGCTGCATGTTCGCATCGAATTATATTATATATCCTTCAGGTGGAGCTTTTTTTCCCCCTCGCGCTATTAAGGCTAGCGCCGGCCGAGGCTAATGTGAAGCCAAGCGAGCAGCGGTGCATCCGTGGCCGTACTGCGCTCGTAATGAACCCCATCGCCTGTAGGTATGGGCGCAAGGAGGAGGCACTTTTATGATGATGAGGAAGCTGTGACACTGTGTGTGTGTGTGTGTGTGTGTGTGTGTGTGTGTGTGTGTGTGTGTGTGTGTGTGTGCGTGTGTGTGTGTATGCATGCATATGTGTGTATGTATGTATGTCTGTGTGTGTGTGTGTGTGTGTGTGTGTGAGTGTGTGTGTGCATATGTGTGTGTGTGTGTGTGTGTGTGTGCGCGCGCTGGAGTGGAATTAGCATAATGTGAATCACTGCGGTGCCGGAATACCAAATCCATAATTGGGAAGGCCTAAGTGTGCACGGAGGCTGTCAGGCGGGGAGGCAGGCACGCGATCTGGGGGCTCAGCATGGGGAGGATGTGGGGGTGGAGAGGGAGGCTGGGGAGGCTTGGGGACTCCGAGGAGTTGGGGGTGGAGGTAGGAGGGGTGGAGTGGAGTGGGGGGGTGGGGGGGTTTAGGGAAGCGTCTCCTGCTACCTGCAGCACGCCTGCTCCCAGCTATAGAATTAGCACATCATTCTCACCCTGGCGCTCCCTAAAGCCCCCTGCATAACGACACCGAGTGAGCCGCCGCAGAGCAGAGCAGAGCAGAGCAGAGTGTGTGTATTCCCCAGGCGCCGAGCCGCACCGCAAAAACATGCACATAATGGCAGCCACACGGAGCCGCGCGAACCTGCTGCTAAAACAGAACGCGCGGAAAAACGCCTACCGTACTTACAGTACAGACCTGCGCACGTTCAGCAGCACTAAAGGTCAGCGGAGGTCACAGCAATCTCTATTCAAATGCAGGGCTCTTTTCCTCCAATTTCATTTCTTTTGCTTGCCTGCTCTTTTAAATTAGTTTTAAAGTTTCGTATCCAGAAAATGCCTGACAACGTTATTTTTTTTCCCTGTTCATCAGCAGTATATTGGAAATGAAGGCAGTGGATCAGTCAGGGGAGGTAAAGCACGAGTATTTTAGTGTGATGGGGTGTGTGCGTGCGTGTGGGCATGTCTGTGTGTGTGCACGCGCGCATGTCTCTCCCTGTGTGTGTGTGTGTGTGTGTGTGTGTGTGTGGGTGTGTGCATGTGTGTGTGTGCATGTCTATCTGTGTGTGTGTGTGTGTGTGTGTGTGTGTGTGTGTGTGTGTGTGTGTGTGTGTGTGTGTGCGCATGTGTGTGTGTGCATGTCTATCTGTGTGTGTGTGTGTGTGTGTGTGTGTGTGTGTGTGTGTGTGTGTGTGTGTAGGTATAAATAGTAAATGTGAATGAAATGACATTAATCTACTGTATACCAGTGGTGTAATGGATAAGAAGAAAGAGAGAGAGAGAGAGAGAGAGAGAGAGAGAGAGAGAGAAAGAGGAAGAGAGAGAGAGAAGATGAGATAGTGAGTGAGAGAAAGGGGAAAAGAGGTAAAAGAGGGATGAGGAAGTGGAGGAGGAGGGGGAGGCAGCAGCAGATGAGCCGAAGAGAGGAGAGGAGGGGAAGGGAGGAGAGAGTGGAAGAGAGGATGGAGGAAGAGGGGAGGAGAGGAGAGGAAAAGAAAAGACAAGGGAGCAGAAGAGAGGAGGGGAAAAGAAAGGAGATGAGGAGGGGAGAAGAGAGGAGAGGAGAGGAGGAGCAGAGAGGAGAGGAGAGCTAAAGAGAGGAGGGGAGAGGAGAGGAGGAGAAGAGGGGAACAGAGAGGAGAGAAGGGGAGAGGAGAAGAGAAAAGAGAAGAGAGGAGAAGAGGGGAAAAGAGAGGAGAGGAGGGGAAACAAGAGGAGAAGAGGGGAGAGGAGAGGAACAGAGAGGAGAAGAGCAGAGAGGAGAGGTGAATAGAGGAGAGGAGAGGAGAGGAGAAGAGAGGTGAAGAGAGGTGAAGAGGGGAGAAGAGAGGAGAAGAGAAGAGAAGAGAGGAGAAGAGAGGAGAGGAGAGGTGAAGAGAGGAGAAGAGAGGAGAAGAGAGGAGAAGAGAGGAGGGGAGATGAGAGGAGAGGAGAAGAGAGGAGAAGAGAGGAGAGGAGAAGAGAGGAGAAGAGAGGAGAAGAGAGGAGAAGAGAGGAGAAGAGAGGAGGGGAGAGGAGAGGAGAGGAGAAGAGAGGAGAAGAGAGGAGAAGAGAGGAGAAGAGAGGAGAAGAGAGGAGGGGAGATGAGGCTCCAGATCAGTGAAGCCTCCCCGCGGTGTCAGTGCTGACAAAGCCGGCTCCTTCATCATGCCGCTCACCTGGATCACACGCTCTTCCCGGGGACCGCTCATCTGCTCCCCTCAATTACCGTCCCCATCCACCCGCCCGCGCCAGCCCGCGCCAGCCTGTGCCAGCCTGCCCCCTCGCCGCACATCTCATCTGATTAGCTGTCACTTTATCAAATCAGCTGTGGCTTGCCTCAGACGCCCGCACGCCGTACCCACTGCGTTAATAATTGCAAGAGAAAATTGCAACGCCCGGCCCCAGCCCCCACCAGCAACGCTGTGATGACTCTACCTGCAATCCACCGAGCGCACACACACACACACACACACACACACACACACACACACAGAGAGACACAAACACACACACACACATACACACCTACACAAACACACAGACACAGACACAGACACACACACACACACACACCTACACACACCTACACCTACACACAGACACAGACACACACACACACACACACACACACACACACACACACACACACACATACCCCCCCCCCCCCCCCCCACACACCTACACACACACAACTTCCTTTCCACCTTCACTTTCGCTCTACTTCCTACACGATTTCATAGTCACAATTATCATCATGAGATTCATGATGATCCGTGATTTCACAGCGGCTCCGCAGCACCACGTGTGTTTTAATTGGAGGCGGTCCCTGTCTCTGGGGGCGCTCCATGGCGGCGCTGGCCAGGCTGACGATGAGCTGCCATCTCAGATGCTTTACTGAACAAAACTTTGGCTGCTGATTGTGATGTGGCCTACAGTATGTGTGTGTGTGTGTGTGTGTGTGTGTGTGTGTGTGTGTGCAAGAGAGATTGTGTTAGTTCCGTGGCGCACGGTGAAGCATCGTTCCCACTGGAGTGGACAGGATTGGATTTCACTTTATCCTACTTTGCCTTCTCCATCGTGGGAAAACAAAGTCTCCCAAGTTAACCCAGTTTCAGATTGTTGCAGCTACCATCACAGCCCTTCTCACAATCGTACAGTTGGCCACCTTAACCATTCTTCCTAACTTCTCACAGACTTTGCCAGAGTCTTGAAGCTAAGCCCTCACTCTCCCTCTCCCTTATGTACAACCACAAAGGAATGGCCATGGATACCTAGCCCACTGGGCTGGCTAGTTTATCTCACTGCATTAGAGAATACATCTAGAACAGTGATTCCCAAACTTTTCTCCCCACGGACCACCTTCTACATCCTGACTTGACTCACGTACTCCACCATCCGACACATTAAAAAGCAACACATTCTATTGACGTATTCCCGGGCATCATATTTAAGAAGCCACCCATTTTTAATGAAAACATAGCCTACTGTATCGTTTACAAATTATATCCTTTAGTTTCATGTTTCCATATCATTATGACCTGATTCAAAATGATTTATTTATTCATGTATTAATTACATAATATTTAAAAGGCTCATTTTGAACACCTCTCCACCATAGCCCTTTTCATCTTGTGCACCCCCTAAAAGCAGCTCGCGTACCACAGTTTGGGAATCCCTGATCTAGAATATCCAGCCTACATTTCTATCTCAGTGATAGAAAAACAAAACGCTACCGCAGATATTATTTCTTTGAGTCTGCCAGGTAGCTTGCTGCTTTCAACTGTTTAATGATTCACCTGCCAGAGGAGGCATCAAGGCAGCAGCTATTAACTTTGTTTAAGACAGCCTAGCAAGATAGCAGTGGCAAAGGGCATCTTCTGTTTTATTCAGTGTCGCAATGCTTTAGCTAGATATCCACAGTGGACTTCATAATTCGGAAGAATTGTGGACGCTGCAGGCAGAATACAGTACATGTCTTGCCTTCAAAATGTGCAAATGTTAAAGTAAATGTTTCCCGTTTCCGAGTGTTTGTTTAACCCTCTATTGTACAGCGTTGCCTCAGGGCAACATACAATGTTCCCCTTAGGTTGTCAAAAACAAGACATAAAAACACCAATAAAACAAATAAATGCATACACATAGTGTTTGGACAGGTGTGTTGAGAGGATCATACAGTATGTCAGCAGTGTAGTGTTTGGACAGGTGTGTTGAGAGGATCAAACGTCAGCAGTGTAGTGTTTGGACAGGTGTGTTGAGAGGATCATACAATATGTCAGCAGTGTAGTGTTTGGACAGGTGTGTTGAGAGGATCATACAGTATGTCAGCAGTATAGTGTTTGGACAGGTGTGTTGAGAGGATCAAACGTCAGCAGTACTCACCAGCGCACTTGGTGCGGGTGACCAGGGGTGGCCCAGGCGGTCCCGTGCCACCTTCTCCTGGCCGGGTCAGCAGAACCTTGATCTCGTACTCCACGTCCGGGTCCAGGTGCCACAGCTTGTAGGTGGGCGAGTCCACGATGTGGGTCTCGGCCCAGTTGCCCTTGGTGGTGCGGTACTCCACCTCCTTCAGCATGATGGGGCCGTCCCCGATGATGGAGTTGGCGTTGGGCTTGATCCACAGGTAGGTGGCGCCCACGGCCAGCAGCTCTGGGGGAGCGATGGGCGTCGGTGGAGCTGTTGGGGACAGGAAGGGACTTGGGTTAGACAGGCTAGCCTCAAAATGGACACCCCGAAAACCTGGTTTCGTTTGGTCTGATGGTTTGTTTCGTTCTGATCATGTGAACGCAACCGTACCGAACTCAGGTGCGGGCCCAGGACTGGACCCGGGTCCGCCTGAAAGAGGTGGTCTGGGTCCGGTCTAAAAACGGACCCAGTGTGAAAGCAGCCTAGAGCACAGAGTAGGTCCAATATACAGTAGTTCTAGTAAAGTTCTACTTGACTTGACTTGATATGGAATGAAATAGAATGCCATTTTGTGGATGAGGGGGAGCGGAGATGTTAGTGAAAATGTTTGAGTGTGTTTTGTCACTGTCTAACTCAATCCCACTACTAAAAGATACAGTGGAAAAAGCCTCAAAATAATGCCATGTTGGAGATGTTTAGAAATCGACAGCACGAAGCAATCTGCACAGGGCGACGTCTTGAGCTATAAACAAAATAATATGACACAGAGCTGTCATTTCTAAGCTGGATTCTGACAAGCCCTGTTTTCGACTGGGATTGGAGAGAAAGAGAGGAGTTTGATGGAAACTTTACACTTATCAAGCGAGCCATGTCTTGTTTTCAAAAAACCCCCCCAAAAAAACACACCGCGTTCTCCTTGACAACAGACCCGAGGTCAGTGGAGCGGCAAACCTCTGACGCCGAAACCAGTCTGCGCCGGGCTGGTGAACTTCCAGTGCATTACCCCTCTCCCCGGCTCCCTCTATCTATCTATTGATCCTCCTCTCTGTCCTCCCATCCTCTCAGCAGGAGAGAGAGAGAGAGAGAGCGAGAGAGAGAGAGAGAAGTGTGAAAGTGAACGGACCCGGGCAGAGGGGGGTGAGAGAAAGAGAGAACGAGAGAGAGGAAGCAAAAAAAAGGAAAGCAGTGGTTTGGGTTGAGTAGAGAGCAGCACCATAATCCTCAACAGCAGCAGTGGTGGCGGCTGTAGTGGGGTAACCGCGCGTGAAGAGCCCGGCCATGCATGTTCCCATTGAACCCACTTCTAATTAGATGGTGTTGCCCGGCATTCCATGTAATCAACTAAGCCAGATTAGCGGCCCTGCATTTAGACACCGGCTACAGGCCCCAGATCCCCAGCTGACACTGAGGAATGGCTCCCCACCAGCACCTCCAGCTCCAGGACCTGGGAGCCCCAACCATTTAACCCCCAACATGCACTAATCGCCTTCCTGGGTGGGCACTAGGGACCCTTGTGGAAGCCCTTGTAAGCAAATGGCTTATTTATCATACTGTAGGATGTGGTTGGAGTGGTCTGTGTGTGTGTGTGTGTGTGTGTGTGTGTGTGTGTGTGTGTGTGTGTGTGTGTGTGTGTGTGTGTGTTGGGGTGGAGGGGTACAATTCACCTTGGGGGGAAGTGTCATCTGAGGAAAGGTATTAAGAAGTATTGCCTGCGCAGATGCTGTTAATAAACAGAGCTTGCTGCTCCTCGTTTAATTCGCTTGTCATATCCGCTGCTTTAGTTTTCTTTTTTTCCCCCTTTTTCTTTCTAATGCGCGCACAAAGTCTGGTGTCAGCAGAGTCCTAGGGCGACACGTTTGTGGTGACAGCCTTCATTGGCTGGGCGTAATGAGTCTTGTTCGCTGCGGAGAGGCACAGATGTTCACTTTGAGGGCATTGTGGGTAGGCGGCACATTTCGCAACACCCGGTCGTGCCATTCAGGTGACACGTCCCTCAAAATAGCCGACACCCGTGCGGCAAGGGAGCGCGCGAGCGCCGCCCGCCATTGGCTGGCTCCCGTCAAAGACGCTCGTGGCGCCGCCGTCCCTTTAGTCTCATAAAACAGGCTGCCAAAAAAATGAAAGGAAGAATTAAAGAACAGCGACGAAAAAAATAAATAAATAAATAAATAAAAAGCCTGCGCTGAGCGTTTAGCACCCTTTGCCCCCCTCAAAGGGGCTGCTGTGTTTTTCGAGTCGTTAATATTCACCAGCTTTGCCCTCTGAAGTCTCCACAGGAAACCGAGAGGAGCACTCAATCACAGCCCCTCTCAGTTTAGTCCGCTCACGCGCTCATGCAAAGAGCACAGCGCATTTACCACCCAGCGATAGCGCCGCGACTGCTGACTGACTACACCAGTGACTCAGTGAGAGCCAACAACAGACAGAAAGAGAGAGAGAGAGAGAGAGAGAGAATGGAGAAAGAAAGAGAGTGTGTGAGTAACAGTGGGAAAGAGAGCGGAAAAGAGAGATTATGAGGCGGCGTAAGAGAGAGAGAAAGCGAGAGCATGAGAAGAAGAAAAAAAGAGAAAAAAAAAAGACAAGGCGGGAGACTTCATGCAGACTGTGTAGGGGTGAGTGAACACAGAGAGAGAGAGAGAGAGAGAGAGAGAGAGAGAGAGAGAGAGGGAAATTGAATGAAGAAAGTGAGAGAAATTCTCCCCGAGTCCTGGACTCAAATCACCAGTTCCCCTCGCTGGCTTCCCAGTGCACAGGATAATCTATTGAGTGGCTGCGCGCCTCACATCGCTCTGTGGCTCCTAGTCTCTGGTCCCCTATATGGAGCCAGGCTGTGTCCCTAATCACCCAGCGGCGCCTTCCTCTCCACACCCTACACAGGCTAATCCATTAGAGCACAACAGGGGCTCCCGCGTTATGGACAGAAATGGGGCATTTCTCAAAATGGTGGAAAAATGTGTGGGCGTCTCTCGCTCTGTCTCTCTTTATCTCTTTCTCTCTCTCTCTCTCCCTCTGTGTGTCTGTGTGTGTGTGTGTGTGTTTGTGCCTGTGTGATTGAGATTATTGCCATTATTTGCAGTGATGTCAAAGCAGGGAGGCTTTTATCAGGGTAATCAAAGGCGCTGCAATTCTAATAGATGACCACGCTTAAGCACAATTAGGCTGAGGCTTCACGTGACGACGAGATGGGGGAGAGAGATGATTGTTAGCGCAGAGCTACTCTGCTCTTGATCTCCAGCGCTGAGCCCTCATTGCCACATGCACTTACAGTACAGACTGTAGAGAGCACCGGCGGCCATTTTGAAACACCTGCCATCAATCTGAGAGGCCCATCTGTGGCCTGTGACTCAAATATGACTCCATCTCAAAGAGCAGGAGTCTCTAATGCAGTGTGCTGCTCTCCACACACGCCGACTAATGAACTTCCACCGGCAGCAGAGAGCTTGGTGCCAGCCTCTGACAAACAGTCCCTCCTCTACAAACACCTCACACATATACACGCTCACACACTCTCTCACACACCAGCTTTTTATGCCTCTCATTCATGGTGTCCCCTTTTCCACTCTTGCTAGAATGTTCTTATCAGAACCAAGGTGCTTAGCGAAAGCTGGCTCAGCTTGGGCATTCATACAAACACCGGCCCTCCATAAAGAGGGGGTAGGTAACACAAAAGAGCTCTCTCTATGTATCTCTATCTCTCTCTTCTCTCTCTCTCTCTCTCTCTCTCTCTCTCTCTCTCTCTCTCTCTCTCTGGTTAAGAACACTGAGGGGTTTCTGGATGTGTGGTGGATTGGGGGGGTTGTTGTGTGAGGGTATGAGTGTGTGTGTGGGGGTGTTTGGGTGCTTTTTAACATATGATGTATTGGGGTTTTTATGTGTGAATGTATTTATGTATGTTTGTATGGTGCTTGGCTTTGTATGAGGGGCCTCATGATGTCATTAGTTAAATGGCGGTTGAAGCTTTCTCTCTCCTTATATATCTTTCTCTCTCTCTATCTCTCTCTCACTCATGGAAGGAGGACTCTGGAGGAAATGAGGTCACCACCACCATCTTGTCAACCTTTTAGAGGTCAGTCCAGTGTCCTCCTTCTCAGTCTCAACAAGCCTCCCTCCACTGATGACCAGCACCAGGGTTCTTGTTGTTGTCCTTCTACTTCCTCTCTCATCAGAGGTAAAGCGGTGTGGCCTTTATCACAGCTTTTTTTTTTTTGGCGAAATGAGGTTCGCCTCCATTTCCCCTTCAGGAATGCGTCTTTTTTCTCGTCTTTTTCCCCTCTCCTCCTCCTCCTCCTCCGTCATGGTGCATATACGCTACTAGCTAGCGCTCCACAGCAGCTATCTGTCTCTGCGCTGCGCTGCGCTCAGGGTGGCGAGGCTCCGCAGCCGCCACCTATAATTTCAGTCTTTATCACCTGGCGCTCCGCGGGGAGCTTTTCAAATCTCGGGATTTTCTGCAAAGCTTGAGGAATCGCGCGCTATCAGATGGAGGCCCCAACGGGCGCCGGCGATAGCGTGGGAGGAGGAGAGCGAGGGATGGAGAGGAGAGGAGAGCGGTGAGCGGCACGAGCGGAAAATGGGAATCCGGGAGCTGCGAGACGACAATTACGGAAATCGGCGAGCATGCCTCCGTGCGCGGTTGCAGCGGCCTGGCGTCATCAGAGAGAGAGTCTCCGTGTTCCGCCCGTTACTCCTCCACCCTCCAAACCCCTCCACACACACACACACTCTCACCATACACACTCTCTCACCACACACACCCCCATTCCTCCACGCATCATTATCAGTGCAGGCCCCATTTCTCACTCCCATGATTTCTTCCACAGCCCAGAGGACACACATGCACACACACATACACACACACACAAGCGTACACACACACACACACACACACACACACACACACACACACACACACACACATACACACACGGACACACACACATACACACACACACACACAGACACGCACACAGACACACACAGTAGTGCTCCTCTGGACCAGGCTTTGACCCTTCACAGCTTGGGTGATTAAATCAGTTTATTACATGTTATTTCCTCGGAGGGCACTGTGTGGAGGTGCCTTTCATAAGAACACACACGCAAGCGAAGCAATCCGCCGAGAGGTATGCACACACACACACACACACACACACACACACACACACACACACACACACACACACACACACAAACACACACACACACACACACACACAGCATCTCTCTCTCTCTGTGCATTAAACATAATCCTGCTCCCCACTACAATAGTCGGCTCTGCTTTCTGCCGGCTTTTCTCCAGCTGGAATACTAAGATGAGGTGGTCATCGCATCCAAACTTCACAAAAACCTGCCTCCTGGGACACCCATGTCTCTGCTGAATTTTTACGTACCCCCGCTATACACACTCACACCCTCGTAACCGCAGACTCAACCCAGTGGCGTGTCATTAAAGCAGGCTGGAGGTAGGCTATGTAATGTTATTTTGCCACAGGAGTACCACTGGAGCTGGGGCCTTGACCTGTGTGTGATTATGTGTGTGTGTGTGTGTGTGTGTGTGTGTGTGCGTTGTGTAGCACGCCAAATCTATTCACGGCCCGCGGGGAGTGTGTACACCATGAGTTACTGTGGGCTAATGTATTCCGCCGCCTTTCAAGCTGTGGCGCGATGTTGCAATGTTCTCGCCGCTCACAAAGAGGCCTTTCATCAAGCTGCACGCCGCAGCGCAGCGCAGCGCACCGCAGAGAGGAGAGGAGAGGCAGGAGGAGACGGAGGAGAGGAAAATGGGGGGGAAGAAAAAAAAGCTCAAAAGAAAAAAGGTCTCCGAAATACGAGTGGTGAAAATGTTCAATGACTTCCCATACTGCCAAGGCTCTCGGGAGGGAGCGGTCTCAGGTAGCTGCGACAAAGACACGGCCTCCGGGGGAAATGATTCTCCAAACGCTCCGCGTCGCGAGGAGAACTAAAAAAAAAACACGAAGGACGCCCGAGAATGTCGTACATTCCGCACGAGGCTGCCCACAACATCACCACAGTCCAGCGACTCCGCGCTCACTCGCCCGTCACGAACCGGACGGCAGACGGACAGACGCGCGGACGCACAGACAGACCGCCGACCACAACAAGGAGCCACATCTTCTCCTCCACGGACCGCGCGAAAAAAATACACACCATACATCCGATCTCCGAGCGTATTTGCGCGTAAGCCGGTTTTGAAGTGGCGTTTGCGCCGGCCGCCACAGCTGGAGGGAGTCCGCGCACAAACAAAATAAATAAATAAACAAACATGTAAATAAATAAAAAATAAACAAGGGTGGGTGTGGGGGGGTGGGGAAGCGGGGAGACACAAACAGATAAATAAACTGGCACAAACTGTTTGAAGTGCTAACTCTCTGGCTGGGGCTTATCGCGGCGGCAGTATTATGGCGCTCTAATCCATCTCTGTTACTGGGCTCCTTCACAGGCGCCGCTTCCCTTCCCCAGCCCTGCCACACCGCACCGCACAGCACCGCACAGCGCAGCGCAGCACAGCCCCAAATCCTCTGGTAATGCTGCGCTCCTGGGCTGTCTCCTTAAAGATAACACGGGCCTCCCCGGCTCACCATGACACGCGTCCCCCCCCCCCCCTCTCTCTCTCTCTCTCTCTCTCTCTCTCTCTCTCTCTCTCTCTCGAGCAGCAGCAGCAGCAGCAGCAGCAGACACACACACGTGCGCACACACACGCACACACACACATGCACATGCTCGCACGCACACACACACACACACACACACACACACACACACACACACACACACATACACTCACACACACTCACACACGTGTACACACACACACATACACACACCCTCACACACACACGTGTACACACACACACACACACACACACACACACACACACACACACACACACACATGCACGCTGACACACTACAGGCTCACTTCCTCCTTGCTGCAGGCCACCTCCAGTAGCTCCTTGGATGTGGGACTCTTGCTGAACAACTCCCCTGCATGCCCCCTCTCCTGCCCCCGCCCGCTACCTCTCCTGCCCCCGCCCGCTACCTCTCCTGCCCCCGCCCGCTACCTCTCCTGCCCCTGCATGCCCCTCTCCTGCCCCCGCCCGCTACCTCTCCTGCCCCCGCCCGCTACCTCTCCTGCCCCTGCATGCCCCTCTCCTGCCCCCGCCCGCTACCTCTCCTGCCCCCGCCCGCTACCTCTCCTGCCCCTGCATGCCCCCTCTCCTGCCCCCGCCCGCTACCTCTCCTGCCCCTGTGCCCGCCTCGCTGCGCTCTGGAGGCAGGTCTTCACGGGACTGGCACCCTGTCAGAAAACAAGGCGCCGGCAGCGCGGGCCACCAGCCGTTTAATAAACACAATTATCTTGCGAGCGCAGAGGGAGATCTCACCGGGAGGACGCACGCTGAACAGAGACTTTCAAAAGGAGAAAGAGACTTTTAAAAAAAACAACTTCTGAAAAACTTGTTCACACTTGAAGGAGACTGCATCGACTACAGAGCAGCTACTGTAGGCTTGGACCAATTTGCCGCTGCTCTCTTTCTGAGACGTAAACTGAAATGCAGGCAGCTTAAAAGGCAAGTGGAATCTGTAGACGTGCCTATCTGTTAGCTCTGCAGTGGCGCGCGCTGGAACATTATCTCCGAGAGTAGCTTTTTTTGCTTTGATGAAAAAAAAAATATGTTTGAAAATGTGTTTTTGAAACCACTTCGACAGATGTAAACAAGCACGCGTTACAAACACTCCACTAAAGCCGTGTTCTTCATTCAAAGATTCACAGTTTTTACTCATTCTTTGTACCTCACCCTGAGCACAGTTAAAATATTCATCTGGATCTATACATGATGATAAATATCTGCACAAGCTGTATCTCCCCCTTAATCACAGCTCGTCTAAGGCTACCTGAGTTTATAGGCGCTTGTTATTCTGATAGCAAAGCCGGCCCAAACTGCCGAGGCCAGTTACCAAGCTCTCTCACTCGCACTTCTCCCCTGTCCCTGGACAACCTGTCCAGTCATTAATAAATGAATCATCTGCACTCTCAATAATTCCCTCTCATGAGTCTCCTGCCCTGAAAGTATAAAAGGTAACAGGTCTGACCAGCTGCATGGAGAAGAGATGAGGTGTGAGGAGAGGAGAGGAGAGGAGAGGAGAGGAGAGGGGAAGGGAGGAGAGGAGAGGAGAGGAGAGGAGAGGAGAGGAGAGGAGAGGAGAGGAGAGGAGAGAAGAGGAGGGGAGGGGAGAGGAGAGGAGAGGAGAGAAGAGGAGGGGAGGGGAGAGGAGAGGACGTGAGGAGGAGAGGGGAGTTGAGGTCAGCATAGTGGAGGGACAAGACAGGAAGGAAGATGGACACAAAGTATCACTCTCAAATGCATACACACCAACATGATCTCACACACACACACACACAGAGAGAGAGAGAGAGAGGGAGAGAGAATATGAAATGGAGAGGAAAAGAGAGAATGAGCGAGTGTGAGATCTTTCGGCACTACTGTGGTTGAAGGCTGAATTCCAACAGGCTTGTCAGTGATTGATCAAGCAGTGGTGCATCTCCAGACTCCCAAGAGGCTTATCAGCACCCTTCCAGAAGCTTCCAGCAGCACTCATGATACCCTGCGCCTCAGTTCTATCATGCATTTGACCACTGAGTGGGAAACCTCATACTGTAGAAGGGCCTGACCCTACAGCCTCACGCTTCATCAAATCCTTAGGCATGTGTGTGTGTGTGTGTGTGTGTGTGTGTGTGTGTGTGTGTGTGTGTGTGTGTGTGTGTGTGTGTGTGTGTGTGTGTGTGTGTGTGTGTGTGTGTGTGTGTGTGTGTGTGTGTGTGTGTGTTTAAGCATGTGGAGGGTCAGGTCTATGTGGGTGCAGGTTTGGCATATGTTCCATACCAAAGGTGTCAACTCGGGTTGAAATCAACTGGAAGGGGGAAGCCAGTGGTGCATACACACACACACACACACACACACACACACACACACACACACACACACACACACACACACACACACACACACACACACACACACACACACACACACACACACACACACACACACACACACACACACACACACACACACACACACACACACACACACACACACACGGCACACAGCACTTCACCTGTCTCCTCCTGTCATGGAACCAAGCTCACATTACGAATAAGGTGAGACACCTGTCATAAACAGGTGCGTCAGCGAACAGGTTGTAGGTGTCCGTGACTTGTGGTTCCAGATAATGCTCATCACGAACAAGCCCACCAGGCACGGCAGTGTGGGCTGAGCTGGACGACCGAGCCTAATGTGGAACCAGCTAGCCACTGCCCACGGACATACGGAGACTGGACAGTAATGACTTGTGCTGATCTGAGTTGAGCTACAGCACCCCCCCCGAGAGACATACCTGTGTGAGCTTGACGACAGACATGTTTTTCTTTTAGAGAGAGGAAGCTGGAGCTGGCGAACGGAAGAGTCGGTGTTTTTTTTTTTCATTATTTTACACACACCAGATCGGGCCGCTGTCAGCGAGCGTCGGCGCGGCGACGACGGCGGCGACGACGACGCATCCGCTTGGAGCGCGGCGCCCCAAAATGAGAAAAAGCACGAGAGCATGACAGATGAAGCCAACACAGCAGGAGAGACTTGCAGGGGCAAACGCTGCTCTTCAGAGAGAGAGAGAGAGAGAGAGAGAGAGAGAGATGGAGAGAATAAAGAGAGATGGAGGGAGAGAGAGAGAGAAAGAGAGAGGGATGGGGAGAGAGATTCTCATCTAATGTGCCGGGAGTTTCTAAAAGCAGAAATTACTTTGCAAAACTTCTTGCCGAGTGTGATTGTGAGGAGATCACAGTGTTAATGTATATAAATGGCTCAATAAGGCAGGCGGGGGCTCGCGCGGGGTCGGGGGAGGGCTGGGATTCTGAGAGTATGACACAGGACAAATTACTGTCAGGAAATATCTTATTGAACACAGATTACCATTAACTCAAAGCCAAACTGAATGTGTCTCTGTGTGTGTGTGTGTGTGTGTGTGTGTGTGTGTGTGTGTGTGTGTGTGTGTGAGGAAGGTAAAAGACAGAATGAGGGATTGTGGGAAAAGTGTAGAAGTAGATGAAGACACACACACACACACACACACACACAAACACACACACACACACAGACATACATACACACACGCACACAGAGGCAAAGGCAGTACACACACACACACCACACACACACAGGCCAAAGGCAGCATGAGGGAAAAAACAGAAAAGGCAAGGAGGAGAAGGGAAGAAAAATGGTAAAAGAAAAGAGCACAAAGGTGTGTGTGTGTGTGTGTGTGTGTGTGTGTGTGGTGTGTGTGTGTGAGTGTGCGAGCGTGTGTGTGTGTGTGTGTGTGTGTGTGTGTGTGTATGCGGGTGCGTGCGTGTGTGT